>NW_028125288.1:0-176096 GCF_965194825.1 Balaenoptera physalus
TTTGGGCTCGGTCGACCCGCAGCTGCAGCATTTCATCGAGGTAGAGACTCAGAAGAAGTGCTTCCAGCAGCTGGTGCACCAGATGACGGAACTTTGTTGGGAAATGTGCATGGACAAGCCTGGGCCAAAGTTGGACAGTCGGGCTGAGGCCTGTTTTGTGAACTGCGTTGAGCGCTTCATTGATACAAGCCAATTCATCTTGAATCGACTGGAACAGACCCAGAAATCCAAGCCAGTCTTCTCAGAAAGCCTTTCTGACTGACCTGATTATTACCTCTCTGGAAAAGGAAGGTAGTTCAAGAAATGAAGAGCAGTTGATGGGATGGTTGAAGAAAAGGCTGTGGGGGGATCGGCTCCCACCTTTGTCACTCTTGGGACATCCTGTCATATGAGAATGAACAAAGACCAATTTTTGTGTGTGGGGGTGGTTTGAGGGTCAAATGTGTTTGGGGTTGTGTTTTTTAATGCTAATCTTGGGAAAACAATTGACAGATGAATGGAAAACTCTACTAGGTGTATGTTACTGTATGTGGGACGATGCTTTCCTCATAGTCCCATTAACTGCTTCCTATAATTTTAATAGTGGAACTGCTCTATAATTTGATATGTGGGACCACATAGGTAATAATCTGTTATTTGTGTGGATTCCTTTCAGATTTCTGGAGAGATCGATATACATCTTTGTGTCTCTCAGAAAGGGCAGCAGTGGGGGAAAGAGTAATTTGGTACTTGACTGTAGGCCTCCTTATCTAGTGTTTGATTATCTGTGCTAGAAAAAAAATGTATGGAGTATTCATACAGTACATTTCACCTTTCTAGATTATCTCCCTCCCTTATACTGTGATTCACTTAAATATCTATATATAAAGTACAGTCTTGAGCTAGTACAGGTAGCCTGAGAGTCTAGAGGCCTTTAGTTAAAGGAATCTAGCCAGCGAACATAATTCTCATACTAAACTGCCACAAGGAAGAAGTTAACTTACCCTGTATGTCAGGGTCCAAAAAAATTTAAAGATGTGCCTAAATGAAAAAATAAGTTATAAAGATTTAGGCCAGTCAAAAACTAACAGCAGGGCTTCCCTGGTGGCGCAGTGGTTGGGGGTCTGCCTGCCAGTGCGGGGGACGCGGGTTCGGGCCCTGGTCTGGGAGGATCCCACGTGCCGCGGAGCAGCTGGGCCCGTGGGCCACAGCTACTGAGTCTGCGCGTCTGGAGCCTGTGCTCCGCAGCAAGAGGGGCCGCGATGGTGAGAGGCCCGCGCACCGTGGTGAAGATTGGCCCCCGCTTGCCGCAAATGGAGAAAGCCCTCGCACAGAAACGAGGACCCAACACAGCCATAAATAAATAAATAAATAAATTTAAAAAAAGAAAAACAAAAAAAAAAAAACAAAAAAAAACTAACAGCAGTTTCAGGTAGAGGTGCATGCCTAATGTAAACCAGCATACTTTCCATTTACTGCGTTCTTTTAATCACTGAAATAAAAACTTCTACAAGATTCAAAAAAAAAAAAATTCACCAATTAAAGTAAGTGTACAATTCACTAGTTCTTAGTATTTTCACCACCAATATTGTTATCTAATTCCAGAACATTTTTGTCACGCCCCCCACAAAGAAATCTTGTATATGTTAGCTGTTACTCCCTATTTTCCCCTCCCCAACATCCCCTGGCATCCACTAATCTACTTTCTGTCTATACGGATTTGCTCATTCTGGACATTTCATATACATGGAATTATACAATATATGACCTTTTGCTATTGGCTTGAAATATTTCTCCCTTTAATAGTGTCAGTTTTTCGGACTTCCCTGGTGGTACAGTGGTTAAGAATCCGCCTGCCAGTGCAGGGGACACGGGCTCGAGCCCTGGTCTGGGAAGATCCCACATGCCACGAAGCAACTAAGCCCGCGTGCCAAAACTACTGAGCCTGCGCTCTAGAGCCCAAGAGCCACAACTACTGAAGCCCATGCACTTAGAGCCCGTGCTCCTCAACAAGAGAAGCCACCGCAACGAGAAGCCCGCGCACCACAACAAAGAGTAGCCCCTGCTCGCCACAGCTAGAGAAAACCCGCGCGCAGCAACGAAGACCCAACGCAGCCAAAAATAAAAATACAAATAAATAAATAAATAAATTTATTTATTTAAAAATATAGTGTCAGGTTTTATCATTTTAATTCTGTTAGTTTTTTTTGTGGGTATTTGGGACTTGCTTATACTGCATTTGTCTTTTAAGTCATATAGGAGAAAAACTGAATTACAAACAAAAATACATTTATACTGTCTTTTGTATTTCCTTATGTAGTTACCTTTAGTACTTTTTTCATGTGGATTTAAGTTACTGTCTGGTGTTCACCATTCCATCTTGAAAAAAATCTCTTTAGTATTTTCTGTGGGTCAGTTTGCTAGCAGTGGAGTCTTTCAACTGTTGTTTATCTGAGAATGTCTTAATCTCTCCTTCATTTCTGAAGGGTAGTTTTGCTAGGTACAGAATACTTGGTAGGCAGGTTTTTTTCCTCAGCTCTTTGCATATGTCATTGCAATGCCTTCTGGCCTCTATGGTTTCTGATGAAAAATCAGCAATTAGTCTTATTGAAGATTCTTTGTACATGATAACTCCGCTCTTGCTGCTTTAACACTGTCTTTGTCATTTGATGGTTTATGATGTATGTAGATGTGGCTCTCTTTGACTGTATCATGCTTGGACTTCCTTGAGCTTTTGGGATGTGCAGATTAACAGCAGTCATCAAATTTGTGAAATTTTAGGCCATTATTTCTCCAAATACTCCTTCAGTCTCTTTTTCTGTCTCTTCATCTGGAACTCCCATTATGTGTATAATAGGATGCTTGAAGGTGTCCCATAGGACTCTGAGATTCTGTTAATTTCTCTTCGTTCTTTTTTCTTTCTGTTTCTCACACTGGATAATCTCAATTGGCCTATCTTCATGTTCACTGACTCATACTTCTGCCTGTTCAAGTCTGATACTGAGCTTTCTCCAGTCAATTTTTTATTTTAGTTATTGTACTTTTCAACTACAGATCTTCTATTTGGTTCTTTTTTGTAATTTCTCTTTATTGATATTCTCTATTTGGTAAGACACTGTTCTTATACTTCTTTAGACATGGTTTCATTTAGTTCTTTGAACATATTTTAAATAGCTATTTTAACATCTTCATTTAGTAAGTCCAATGTCTGAGATTGCTCACAGACAGTTTCTAAACTGCTATTTTTCTTTTGTATGGTCCATATATATATTTTTTTACTTTGAATTTCCATATCTTGTAACTTTTTGTTGAAAACTGGACATCTTAAAAAATATAATGTGACAACCCTGGAAATCAGAGTCTACTACCTCCCTAGGGTTTCCTGCTGTTGCTTTACGCTGTTTTTTTTTTTAAAGTAACTTTTCTGAACAAATTCTATAAAGTCTACTGAAGCTGCCACTCAACTAGCTTAGTGGTCAGCTAATGCCTAGATGGAGATATCCTTAAACATCTAGAAACAATAAATCTCCCAGTCTTTGCCGAGGGACTACGTGCACATAGCCATCAACGCTGAGGGCAGGGAGTTATCAATTCGGCCTTAGCCTTCCCTTTCTTCTTGCCCAGAGCCTCAAGGGCAGCCAAAGGTAAAGGGTAGGCCCCTCTCAGATCTTTCCTGAGCATGCACTCAGGCCTGTGCACACTTGTGGTCTTCTAGAGTCCTAGGAATATATCAGTGCTTTTCAACATATCTATGGACATCTCATCCTCAGTTTTTCCGATAAAGCTTTTGGTTAGTCTATTGTTTGTCTCAAGTGTTATCCACTGCCTCATGCATTGTGACATTAAAACAGTTGCTTGGGGACTTCCCTGGTGGTCTAGGGGGTAAGACTCCGAGCTCCCAATGCAGGGGCCCTGGGATCGATCCCTGGTCAGGGAACTAGGTCCTGCAACTAAGGAGTCCGCATGCCGCAACGAAGATCCTGAGTGGTGCAACTAAGACCCGGCACAGCCAAAATAAATAAATTAAATAAATAAATATTTAAGAAACTAAAATAAAACACTTGCCTGTAAGTGTTTTTTGACAAACACCTCACACATAGACACAGAGGCTCATACGCACTGGATAGCTCTGAGTAAGGTCGAATAAAGATAAGCCTTTTGAGTGGAGTCTTCCAGAGAGCCATCAGACAGGTCAAATACTGACAATTCTTTGGGAATGAAATTGTGAAAGAGGTCCAGCTCTGTTCTGCTCCCTCCAGTCCTGGGAATGCAGGCTGATATTTTTCAAGGTTATCAATCACTGAGCTGAGTGTGGCAATGAGAATAGGGCAAGGTAAAATGCCACAAGCTTATTACTATTCTTATCAAGGTTCAGCCATTTTTCTTGAATAAATGCTTACTACAAAAGCTACAAGCCTTTGGTTAATTTCCAGAGTTTTGGAAAAGTTTTCCATAAAGTTTTGCCAAAATTCTGTTGCTTTTATCACAGGGCAAAATGTTGGAGGTCTTTACTCCACCATTTTTTTCTGCTATTAACTCCTCACTTTGTTTTAAAACTCCCAGCCAGTTCTCTCCCCATGGCTTTTTGCTCCTATTGACAGTACTAGTACATAAAGTATTTAAATGTCTTTAAATGAATATCAAAATAACATCTATATTATATATTGGTATGAGGTATAAAATGGCTTACAAAAAAAAAGGCATAGTACCTATCTTCACAGAACTTACTGTCAGATATAAATGAAATCCTGTTACTACTTCAGAGTGTTACTTGACCTAATGAGTAAATCTCTAACATCTATCTCTTTCTTTGTGAGGTTACCTTTGCCTTGTTTTTTTGTTTTTGTTTTGTTTTTAATTTATTTATTTTTATTTTTGCCTGTGTAGGGTCTTCGGTGCTGTGCACGGGCTTTCTCTAGTTGCGGCGAGCGGGGGCTACTCTTCGTTGCAGTGCGCGGGCTTCTCATTGCGGTGGCTTCTCTTGTTGCGGAGCATGGGTTCTAGGCATGCGGGCTTCAGTAGTCATGGCTCGCAGGCTCTAAAGCGCAGGCTCAGTAGTTGTGGCGCACAGGCTTAGTTGCTCTGTGGCATGTGGGATCTTCCCGGACCAGGGCTGGAACCCGTGTCCTCTGCATTGGCAGGCGGATTCTTAACCACTGCGCCACGAGGGAAGTCCCTTTGTTTTTGTCTTTAAAAGAATTTTATGAGTTCAATTGTTTACTCATTCTCAACTGAGGAGAAATTATTTGGTCCAAATATCTGCAACGGTTTATGACTTGCCCTTGGCCCCAAACTCTAGTTGGATCTTTCTAGTATCTATAGAATCACAACACACTAATAGACACTATCTATCAGAACAATTCCTAGGCTTTCAGCTAGATCAGCTCTACTGGTCTAAGAAACTATTATTTTCTTCTGTCAACTCCCTCACTCTCAGAATAGATGCAGAACATGATAAATGACAACCTCAAGTATATATAGCCAACAGATCTCTTCTTGTCTAATTGATGCATTCAGTACTTTATTTATACGGACAGTATTTCTCAGGATACAGTGTACCATCCCTGAGTAGTCATTTCCTCTTCCCACTACTGTCCAATTTTTCTCAAAGTTAATGTCTCCAAAGGGAAGAGTTAGGATGTAAATGAATAGAAGTACACAGGAGGCCTCAAAAAATACTGGAACACCTGATTACACTTCTATTGGTACATTCTGTCTTCTGAACTAGGGGGCTGAAAGTGAGACTGAGATAAAAGATTTTCCTACCTACAATCAATTAAGTAAGCTTGTTTTATGTCTCGTAGCCACTAAGTGAGTTTTTAAAATCATAGCCATGCAGGTAGTGAAAATTTCTTCCAGTTCCTGGTTATAGGCTTCATAATCAATCCTAACATATGAGCATTTTGTGGTTCTTTTTTTCAGTGGCATCACAGTGGGAAATCAGGAGCAATTATATCAGGGGCTTTAACTCAGTTACCATTAGATACTAGTTGGGTCCTCTTAAAATTAACAGAAAATCTGCATAAGACCAGGGACAACTACTTTCTTTTTAATTTCTACACCTATAAAGATGTCTATTGACAAATCATGAACAATTTATATCTACACGGAACCAAGTCAACTCCTGTGGACCAATCAATATGTTATCCCAACAATCAAAACCCCGCACCATACCAACTCCGTATCCTTATAATTTTCCACAGAAAATATTTATTCAGTTCCTCCACAGGATGCTATTCATTTTCTAAATCTGCAGTTCTATTGTGGTGATCTCACAGGGATGTTGTGGGATATTTTAAAACTCTAGAGAAACAGTGATATGTAATATCTGGTGTACAGGACAAAAACTAATAGCTAAAGATAGTTTAAAGTTTCAACATTAGATACTGCTACATTCCTTTCAATGCTGCTGTCTGTATCTCTGCAGAGTTGGATTTTTGACAGTTTCTGTAACAAAAGCAATAAATGAGGGTGGTTGTGTCCAATCTCATCTCAAGGTGTGAGAAACTGTGCCCTAATAGCCACACATATCTCGTTAGCAAGTAATTATGCATATTTCTGAACAAAGTAAAATGTTTTCTTTCAAACACAAAACCAAAAATATTTTTGCTTATTAAGCTGTAAGATCAAAACGGTAAGTATTTTTATACCCTAATAACATAATAGCTTAGTATCTGAAAAAATACTTCATGTATTTATATGCTGCTGATGATTTATATCCCCACGATGATGAGAAAAGAAATCACCCAAACACTAAGGTGACTGTGAACAGAGAAAACTTGGAAACCTTTGTCCTAGATGGAGTCCACTAACCCAAACAAGTAACTGTTCATACAATTTTCTTCAAATATTTATCAAATGTTTGAGTGTACACAATACATCTGACCAAATAACTCACCTATCTGAACCAGAGACTGTGTCATGAAAATCTCCATGTTTCACTTAAAGATTAAATAGCACTGAGCTTTCATATGTCATCCAGAATTAAACAGCCAATCCACAAATAAAATTTCAAAAAGTAAAATTTTGAATAATTTCTGCATAATACCTGAGTGTGAGCTCTCAATGGTGGTGTCTGACTTGGAATCCAGAGATGAAGGAATTTGTCTTAATTGGGGAACATAGTACATCTTTGTACTACCAGAAGGCTTATATGGCAACAGTAAAGGCTGGCCTAAGGACATAAAGATCAGAATAATTAATAAGAAAACATTTATTAATTAACTGAACAAATATTAAGTACCTTTAATGTGCCAAGCAGTGGTCAAGATTCTTGGAATGTATCAGTAAACTAGCATTCTAGAAGAGGGAGATAGACAGTAAACAATTAGCATACTAAATAAGTAAATCATCTAGTGTTTTTATAAATTATTAGTGACATAAAAAATTAGAAAATACTGGGACTTCCCTGGTCGTGCAGTGGGTTAAGAATCTGCCTGCCAATGCAGGGGACAGGGGTTCGATACCTGGTCTGGGAAGATCTCACATGCTGTGGAGCAACTAAGCCTGTGCACCACAACTACTGAGCCTGCGTGCCACAACTACCAAAGCCCGCCCGCCCTAGAGCCCGAGCGCCACAACTACTGAGCCCATGTGCCGCAACTACTGAAGCCCACGTGCTCTAGGGCCCTTGTGCTGCGAGTACTGAGCCCTCGTGCTGCAACTACTGAAACCTGTGCGCCTAGAGCCCGCACTCTGCAACAGGAGAAGCCACCACAATAAGAAACCCATGCAGCACAACGAAGAGTAGCCCCTACTCACCACAGCTAGGGAAAGCCCGTGTGCAGCAACAAAGACCCAAAACAGCCACTCCCCCCCCCAAAAAATTAGAAAATGCTGAGGAAGATTAGAAGTATTTGGGAAATTGCAGCAGGATGCAGTTTAAATAGAGTGGTAAGGGTAGGATTCATTGAGAAGACGACTTCTTAGCAATCTATTCCATATTTAGATGGCTCTAACTAAGAAACACTTTATCTTCTATTGAACCCAAACCTGGTCGTTGTTAACCCCTACTACTGATCTTTGAAGATTCTCCCTCCAGAGTCATAGAAAGTAAATCTAATTCTCTTCTATGTGGCAGATTTTCAAAATAAGTTTTCCATTATAAAAGTATAAATTCTCAATTTTAAAAAAATACACAGAAATAAAAAAGACAAAGTCTTACCACTCAAAGATAACTATTATTAATATTTTAATGTATTTCTACAGGTCTTTCCTCTGTATTGCTTATTTGTTTACATAGTTGTGTATAGTATGTATAATGTGGAATTCAGTTTTTCTACTTTACATTGATAATAAAATATTCATTTTATTTCCTATCTTCACATTTTTTATCATTCTACTACACATTAAGTGTTTTTAACCCTTCTCATAATGTTAAAAATTTAGGCTGGATTAAATTTTCAATAATAAAGAATTCTGTAATAAAGACTTCCTGTTCATAGCATACCCATTCTCCCCTGCTGCCCCATTTCACATAAGTTTCCTGATTTCAGAGTGAAAAATTATGTCATTTATAAAGTTTCGTTTTTTTAAATACTAACTGCTAAAATTCTTTCTAAAATGTCTGTGACATGGTAGTAATTTGATTATTATAGAAGATGAAATCTTTTTCTTCTTCTTATTTTTTTGCTTCATTGGGTCTTCATTGCTGCACGCGGGCTTTCTCTAGTTGCGGTGTGGGGGGCTACTCTTCGTTGTGGTGCGCGAGCTTCTCACTCTTCTCACTGCAGTGGCTTCTCTTGTTGTGGAGCACAGGCTCTAGGCATGCAGGCTTCAGTAGTTGTGGAGCATGGGCTCAGTAGTTGTGGCTCGCGGGCTCTAGAGCACAGGCTCAGTAGTTGTGGAGCACGGGCTTAGTTGCTCTGCGGCATGTGGGATCTTCCCGGACCAGGGCTCGAACCCGTGTCCCCTGCACTGGCAGGTGGATTCTTAACCACTGCGCCACCAGGGCAGTCCCTGAAATCTTTTTCTATACACTTGTTTTTCTTTCATGATGTGGTAGAAACTCTGTCTCTGTAACAGCATTTTGATATTTAGCTGGGTACATACTGCTCATCTGTACACTGTATTTCCCAATCTCCCTTGCAGACATGTATGGACATATGACTGAGTCTGGGCCCATAGGTCAAGGGTGAGAATAATGTCTGCAACTTCCAGGCATCCCATGAAAACACTCCACTGGCTGCTGCTAAAATTTATCCTCCCCATTACTCTTCTTTTCCAGTATTTTCTTTATTATTCTTCCTGAAAAAACTTAAGATCAATTAAACAAGTTCAAAAGAACAATTCCATTAGAATTTTGAGTAGAATTACATTAGAGTTTAAATTCATTTGGGAATAAATGACATCTTTAAATATTCAATTTTCCCATTCAGAAATATCCCATCCCTCCTTTTAGTCTACTGTCCTTTTCTATGCCTACACAAAGGATTAGTATTGCCATCACATGAGCCCTATAAAATTCTTGTTTAGGTTACTCCTCAGTATTCATGGGGTTGTACTGCTCATTCAAATAGAATTTTGTAGATAGCTACCACTTCTCCTGATTAAACACAACAGCTTCTTCAGTTTATCCTTATGGACCATGGTCTTCTCTTGCATCCTGTAATCACCTCTAGATGGACTCCTAGTTGCCCATGTCTAGTTTATAAAAATCAAAATACTCTAGACAGAGTCTGATAGTCCCAGAGTAGAATGAGATCTCCTTCATTCTGGATGCAATAACAACTTATAAACTACTTAGAATTGTGTTACCATCCTTGGCCACTCCATGATTCTGATGATTTGACATGGAATCCATATTACTAGTACCCTGCTTCCAACCAAGGAACTGACTTCATAGTGAAGGAAATGAGACAAAAGGCTGACGACTAAAGGGAGTCACTGTTCTCCTCACAAGCCTGATCACCCACAGCTATGGTAAACTCAAGAACAAAAAAGCGAGTGAACAATTTACTGATAACTGTCATGGCACAAGCTGGGAGGCATCACTTTCTGAGGCTGGAATGCTAGCTTACTGAATACGGCATGTGCTCAGAACCACATGTGGCACTTGCCTATCCCACAGACAGAATGCATGTATTTAGGAACAAAGGCAGAAGCCTTTAAAATCTTTTGCTTTCTATCTCTGTGACTCTGCTTTGTTTGATGGAAGATCTTAGAAATAAGGGAGGGGCACTTCTACCGGGAGACAGGAGCCATCTAGTCATTTTACATTCTTTATGTCACTGAAACAATACAGGGAATAGGATGCCATAGTGTTGACTAAAACTACAATTGACCTTAACTATCAGGGAGAAATAAGGTTACCTTAAAAGAAGAAAGTCAGTAGGAGTATGGCTTACACCTAGGGGACCACTTTACCAAGCCTGGTCATAGAAATTAACAAAAAATTACCTTAAACCTATGCAGGGCTAGCAAAGCCTTAGACTACTTAGGAACACTTGTACCAACCTATCAGGCAAAACCCCAGCCAATGAGAACCTGGCTGAATTCAAGGAGAATGAAGAAATGTATAGAGGCTGGAAGAATTTAAATAACAGGAAAAATAGGTTGTAGCCTCTACTTCTCTTTGGACGTTGCTGTAGTCATTATTGTTAGGATATTGACTTAGTAGTTTTCTTCCTCCACCAGTGTATATAAAGCTTGGTGGTGATGGTTAAATTTACCATTTAGTTCAAAGTTTGCAGAAAATGGACAACAACAATTGGGCAGAATTACAATGGACCCAGAGCAAGAATGGTTACCATGTGGAGATGGAGAATTCAGAGGCAAGATAAGTGGCTTTTTGAAATTCTCAACAACTTTATGTTTGGATGCAGAAGTCTTAAAGTTACTTTGGACTGCCTATCTCTGGGGGAAGAAGCGACTATTCAGCAAATAATGGTTGTTCCTGGGAGAGAAAGAAAGGACTGGAGAAGGGTAAAGAAGAAAGTCCAACCATAAAATTTATTTCTTCAAAAAACTTGCAAATGGAACTAAATATAAACATATAGCATATTACTCTTAATTTGTTAATTCAGAGCAGTGGACACATAGTCATAAATTCAACATGCTATTCTGTATACTTTTTTTTTTTTTTAAAGCAATTCTTTTATTTTTATTATTTATTTATTTATTTTTGGCTGTGTTGGGTCTTCGTTTCTGTGCAAGGGCTTTCTCTAGTTGCGGCAAGCGGGGGCCACTCTTCATCGCGGTGCGCGGGCCTCTCGCTATCGCGGCCTCTCCTGTTGCAGAGCACAAGCTCCAGACACGCAGGCTCAGTATTTGTGGCTCACGGGCCTAGTTGCTCTGCGGCATGTGGGATCTTCCCAGACCAGGGCTCGAACCCGTGTCCCCTGCATTGGCAGGCGGATTCTCAAGCACTGCGCCACCAGGGAAGCCCTATTCTGTATACTTTTAAAATATTTTTTAAAATTTTACTTCTGAATCCACAGAGTTAAAAATATTTTATTATTAAACCAAATAATATTTCTCTTTTAAAGGAGTCCTTTCTACCAAGTACCTGTATGTAAAGGTAAGACCATGAACTGTGGGCTCTCTATAGACTGATCCATTTGATGTCAGAAGAGGTATAAAATACACTTTCACAGTTGGATTTCCTCTCCTGTGCTCTTCCACCAACATGAAAACAGCATAGCCCAGAGTAGCCTGGGTTTCAGTACAAGGCATGTGGAACAGACCCAAACCGTTTTTGCATCCTGATGCCAAACTCCAACGGACTCATAAGCCCATGAGTGAGGAAAGCAAATGTCTGTTGTTATAAAGCACTGAGATTTTCGAGGTTCTTATACAGTATCACGGTGGCAATAGGTAACTGACACATTAAAGGTGTTCTGTGTGATATTGATTAGACTATACATTTGGGGGGCATAATTTTATTTCACAATAAAAGTGTATAAGAAATATAACCATCTCGGGCTGCCCTGATAGCTCAGTGGTTAAGAATCCGCCTGCCAATGCAGGGGACACGGGTGCCAGCCCTGGTCCGGGAAGATCCCACATGCCGCGGAGCAACTAAGCCCATGTGCCACAACTACTGAGCCTGCGCTCTAGAGCCCGCGAGCCACAACTACTGAGCCCATGCACCACAACTACCGAAGCCCACGTGCCTAGAGCCCGTGCTCCACCACAAGAGAAGCCACCGCAATGAGAAGCCCGTGCACCGCAATGAAGAGTAGCCCCCGCTCGCCGCAACTAGAGAAAGGCTGCACGCAGCGATGAAGACCCGACACAGCCAAAATAAAATAAATAAAATAAAAAAAAAAGAAAAGAAATATAACCATTTCAACATATAAATGTATTTATTCAAATTAAATTCAGTGCAATTTAAATGTGGAACTAAGCAATTTTCTTTATACATTTAGGCATATTCCATTTATACCTACAGACAGATAAACTTTTTGCACAAGTAGGAACACTTAAAATCTATTTTGAATAGATTTGTACAAACTGTTGAATACTTTAAAATTAGTAATTGAAAGTTCCCACCCTCATTTGGAGGTAGAATGGGAACTTAACTTTCCAGTTACTGGTCTGAAAAAGAAAATAACTTGCTATAATTTTGAATGTTATATAGTGTAAGCACTATAAAAATATCACTGTCATGATAGCATAGGAACACTCTAAATGTTGTAGACCTTATGGTAGAAATTGCTAGCTGTTCACCAAAACTCATTTCTTTTTCATCCTGGAAAGCACAGCTAAACTATTCCTAGTCAGTGGAAAGTGATGTGGGCCACACCTAGGCCTAGACCATAAAAGCCTCCCAACATGTGCTCCTCCATGCTTTTCGTCCCTTCCAGTTGACTATGATGATGAATCCAAGGTTCCATGTTTTAAAGAAAGCAGAGTCACAGTCAACCTGGGTCCCTGCTCAACGTTTCTTGAGCAAGAAATAGACTGGTATTGTGTTTGCTATCTGTTCACTGTCTCATGCAAAACAATAGTAAAAGAAACAATGCCAAATAATTATCTACCTCCCTAAAATTGAACCTCTATAGTTTTTATGTTTTCATGAACTACTTGCATTCTTATGACAAGTATTATGAGTTGAAAATACGTCAGCCACAAGTAGCATGAGTTTCACATAGGTTGTTAACTTCACTAGAAATTGAAGTAAAAACATAATAAATTATATTCTCTTCATAGCTATGTAAATAAAAGATGTTATCATCATGTACAACCTAATGCTTAAAATTAAAATTAGGTTTTCTAACTAGAAAGACCCAATCAAGAAATTTATTGGTTAATGACACACAAAAGTTGGTAATGTGACCTAAAATTCTCTTACCATCTGTGCCATGAAGAACAGTAATCTGTTGGACTGAAGATGATGAAGCAAACTTGACAGGAACTTTGCCCAACTTCTGTGTACTGAGCTCTGGAATATCATGTCCACGATCTTCAGCATTACCAAAAATCTCAGATGAAAACATGGTTTTTCCTGGACTCTCTGTTGTTATCTGAGTGACTGCATCAGATGATAATTTTCCAGAGACGGGAGAAAACGGGGTCTTAATCTCCTTTGGTGATCTGAACAAAAAAGGGAAAGCACACAGCAGGTCATATCCTTGGCTTATCAAATACTGTAATTTCTTTCCAAATGTGGCTTCAATATTTTTTGGAGACACATCCAACTCCAATGGTTAAGTTATTTCTGCAGTACCCTTTGCTTTTTTACATACTTATTACAGGGTGATCATGCATGAGTTTACTTTTACTTATTTTAAAATCTACTTTTATTTTGGATTTAGAATGCTATTATATAAGGAAAGGGTACTTTTCAGTTGAAGTGGAAAGATATCCATTACAAAATAATTACTGGAAGTCCACTATAAATTAGGGGACTATGCTAAACGCATAGAGTGTACAAAAATAAAAAAGAAACAGAGCCTTTCCTCAAAGAGTTTATATGTCAGTGGGGGAACCAGAGGTTTTTAAGGTTGTAATTATGTATATAGATGATAAAGAATCCATATTAAAACATAATGGAGTAAATAAATGAGTGTATAAATAAATAAATAATAGGAGGGAGGGAGAAGACAAATCTTGCCAACAGAAGAATTCCATATGTAGGTAACCTCCCCCCCGCCACCCCCCCTCCCCCCCCCCGCCGGCATCCATCTCCTCCCCAAGGAGGTGGAGGTGAAGCTTAATCTTCCCCTTAAGTCCAGTCCTGGGCTGGCCTTAATGATTGAATTCCAAAGAGAGTATAAAATGGGAGAAAAAGTAACTTTACAGTGGAGAAACCAAGCAAACACCATGTTATGCAAGTGATGATGTTTCACATCACCAGTGATGTCACGGAGACACTACATACTCTCTGTTATGATGTGATGAGACGGTTACTTCGCTTCTGTGGTATTCTTTGTCAAAACCTATAACTCCAGTCTAATCATGAGAAAAACATCAGCCAAACCCAGACTGAGGACAATTCTACAAAATATCAGACAAATATTCCTCAAGACTGTCAAAATCATAAAAAACAAGGAAGGAATGAGGAACTGTCATAGACCAGAGAAGACTAAGGAGACATGACAACTAACTAAGTGGAATGTGATATACTGGATTGGGTCCTAGAACAGAAAAAGGTCATTAACAGGAAAACTGGTGAAATCCAAAAAAAGTCTTAAGTTTAGTTAATAGTAATGTATAAATGTTGGCTTTTTAATTTTGAAAAATATAGTATGGTAGTATAAGATGTTAGCAATAGGAAAAACTGGGAGAGAGGTAAAGGGAACTCTGTTTGTATCTTTTCTGCAGATTTGAAACTATTTGAAAATAAAAAAGGTCATTTTTAAAAAATGGAGTAATACTGTATTGTATTATATCACAGAAGAAGAAGACCTTTTAAAAGGTCTTTTAAATCTCTACCCTCTATATACTATTCACTAATTAAAAGGACAATTATGAGAAAAGAAAATAGGCCCATCTCCTTTATGTATACAGAAGCAAAAATCATACACAAAATGTTAGACAATCAAATGTAGAGTGTGTGAGTGAGTGAATGTGTGTGTGTGTGTGTGAATTCCTACCAAGTTGTTTTACTCCAGAAATGCAAGGTGAGTTAACATTCAAATATCAATAAATGTCATGCACCACATGAATAAAATAAAGGAGAAAATGTATATGATCATATCAGTATAGTCAGATAAAGCATTTGATAAAATTCAATAATTATGTATGATTAAAAACTCATAGCAAAGGGAAACTACAAAAAACTTTAGAGCCACCATCCTATTTATAGTGAAATGTGGAGAATGTCCACTGTAAGATTAGGAACAAAATAAGAATGCCAACTCTTACCTTTTCTATTCAACCTGTTAGTAAAAGTATTAAATGGCATTAGCAGTAAGGCAGGAAAAAGAAATCAGAAATATAAGGCTAAGAAAGGAAGAAATAATACTGTCACTTTCCATATTTGATATAATTAAGGATACAGAAAATCCAAAACCATCTACAGATAACTTATTAGAATATCAGTTAGTTTTTAGAAGAGTTGCCAGATAAGAGACCAAACATTAAAAAATTCCACTAACATTTTTCTGTGTCTGAAAAGTTATAAAATTAAAAACTAAAAAATATGCCATCTACATTATCATCAAAACATCATATACCTAATAATAAGTGTAATAAAAAATGTAAGAACCCTGAACAGAAAACTATTAATATATCATAGAGAGAAATTAAAGGTGATCTAAATAGGATTTCTACTTTGAGGCAGGATATATAGGCATACCTCACTTTATTGCACTTCACTTTATTGTACCTTGCAGATAATGCTTTTTTTTTTTTTTTTTTTTTTTTTTGTAACAAATTGAAGGTTTGTGGCAACCCTGTGTCAAGCAGCTCTACTGGTGGTGCCATTTTTTCCAACAGCATTTGCTCACTTCGTGTCTCTATGTCATGTTTTGGTAAGTCTCACAATATTTCAAACTTTTTCACTATTATACTTGTTACATGATCTGTGATCAGTGATCTTTGATGTTACTATTGCAAAAAGATTACAGCTTGCTGAAGGCTCAGATGATGGGTAGCATTCTTAAAGTCTGCTTTCAAATTAAGATATGTACTTTTTTTAGACATAATGCTATTGCACACTTAATAGACTACAGTATAGCATAAACATAACTTTTACATGCACTGGGAAACCAAACAACTCGTGTGACTTGCTTTCTTATGATATTCTCCTTATTGTGGTGTCTGGGACCAAAGCCATATCTCCATAATAATATGCCTGCACTAGGTAGGCACAGGCCATCACTCCTGCTGCAACGAGCAAACAAACTTGAATAAAGGATCATCGAGCTAAGGAAGCAATCAAGAAACAATATCAACTAGTATGCTAGAGAGGGACATTTAGAGATTTGGAGCAGGGGTTTGGTGTAGGGAGACATACTCCACTGGAAAAGAGAAATCACCATACCTTTTGATGAACTCATTTGCTGGCATGATGGAGTGAAATCTAGCAGAATGTCAAGCCGATTTCCCCCACAGGACATTTCCTTAGTGTCAGGGTGGTACAGGATGATGGGGGACTGAGCCAAGAAAGCAGAGTGAAATTTCCTGCACAGTCATGGCACGAACAAACCAAATCCCGCTAGATAAAGGGGCCTGTGACAATCATTAGGTCTCCTCTTCAAGACATTTGCCAGTTTTTGAACCTATAGAAAGCAGGAAGCTTAAATACCTAATGCCTGAGGGAGAGAACTTTCCAAAGTGAGGAATCAGAGACCTACCAGACTCACAGTAAAAACCCAGAAGTGCCATCCCCAAGAAGGGGGCTGAGTCAGAAAAAGTGAAATCATCTGCAATGTTTCAGTGTTTATGAGACAAATTTTCATTGAGAAAGTGTAACGGTAACAAATACATAGCTGGTCTCTCCTTACATTTGCCATACTCTGAAGCTGTGAGAACTGAGAGCCTAAAGAGCTGAATTCAAACATCTGAAAGACTGAAGTCAATAACTGACTGTATTTATTGAAGAATCAAAGACCTGTCAGGCTCACAGCAAAAATCCAGGGAGGCCACAAATCAGGAAAAATCATAGGTAGGATGAGACAAGTAAAGCTCCAACCCAGTTCTGACCTAGTAAAATTCCTGAAATGACTGAAATGATCAGCCACTCTGATTAACAGAGAAAGGGGTAAATCTTCTCTGGTTCAAAGTAATAGCATCTTCAGTCTCTATGAATTTTTTATTCACCATGTCCAGCACACAATCAAAAATTATGAAATTCCTGAAGCAGGAAAAAGTGACTAAAAATTAAGACAAAAAAAAAAAAAAAAAAACAAAACAAGAAAAATTGATTTAGAGGGAATTCAGATTCTGGAGTTAGCACAGAACTTTAAAATGACTATATTGAGAGTAAAAGATGGGGATTAATAGATTAAAATATGGAGAATCTCAACAGAAAATTGGAATCAATTTTAAAAAATCAAATACAGATAAATGAAAAATAAGAAAACTGATCCCCAGCAGACCTTAGGGAATACTAGAAGAAATTTTTTTAGGCTGAAGTAAAATGGCCCAACATAGAACAGAGCTGGCCTCTCCGTCCCATATTGAACTCGAGTTGGAAGAGGCGAGTCCGGTCTCAAAACGGAGGTAAAACCGCCGCCCGGTCGCCCCCAGCCCGACTCCGGCCGTCGCCGCCGCCGCCGCCGCCGCCGCCGCCACCGCCGCCGCCGGGGGGGGTGGGGAGGAGGGCCATGATCCAAAGGAACCAGAACAGTTGAGAAAACTGTTTATTGGTGGTCTGAGCTTTGAAACTACAGACGATAGCTTAAGAGAACATTTTGAGGAATGGGGCACACTTACAGATTGTGTGGTGATAAGAGACCCCCAAACAAAACGTTCCAGGGGCTTTGGTTTTGTGACTTACTCTTGGGTTGAAGAGGTGGATGCAGCAATGTGTGCTCGACCACACAAGGTTGATGGGTGTGTAGTGGAACCAAAGAGAGCTGGTTCTAGAGAGGATCTGTAAAGCCTGGTGCCCATCTAACAGTGAAGAAAATTTTTGTTGGTGGTATTAAAGAAGATACAGAAGAATGTAATTTGAGAGACTACTTTGAAAAGCATGGCGAGATTGAAACCATAGAAGTTATGGAAGACAGGCAGAGTGGAAAAAAGAGAGGATTTGCTTTTGTAACTTTTGATGATCATGATACAGTTGATAAAATTGTTGTTCAGAAATACCACACTATTAATGGGCATAATTGTGAAGTGAAAAAGGCCCTTCCTAAAGAAGAAACGCAATCTGCTGGATCACAAAGAGGTCGTGGAGGTGGATCTGGCAACTTTATGGGTCGTGGAGGAAACTTTGGAGGTGGTGGAGGTAACTTTGGCCGTGGTGGAAACTTGGTGGAAGAGGAGGCTATGGTGGTGGAGGTGGTGGCAGCAGAGGTAGTTATGGAGGAGGTGATGGTGGATAGAACGGATTTGGAGGCGACGGTGGTAACTATGGCGGTGGTCCTGGTTACAGTAGTAGAGGAGGCTATGGTGGTGGTGGACCAGGATATGGAAACCAAGATGGGGGATATGGTGGCGGTGGTGGAGGATATGATGGTTACAATGAAGGAGGAAATTTTGGAGGTAACTATGGTGGTGGTGGGAGCTATAATGATTTTGGAAATTATAGTGGACAACAGCAATCAAATGATGGACCCATGAAGGGAGGCAGTTTTGGTGGAAGAAGCTCGGGAAGTCCCTATGGTGGTGGTTATGGATCTGGTGGTGGAAGTGGTGGATATGGTAGCAGAAGGTTCTCAAAACTCACAAGAAAAGGGCTACAGTTCTTGGCAGGAGAGAGAGCGAGGAGGTGTCAGGAAAGCTGCAGGTTACTTTGAGACAGTCGTCCCGAATGCATTAGAGGAACTGTAAAAATCTGCCACAGAAGGAACGATGATCCATAGTCAGAAAAGTTACTGCAGCTTAAACAGGAAACCCTTCTTGCTCAGGACTGTCCTAGCCACAGTTTGCAAAAAGTGCAGCTATTGATTAATGCAATGGAGTGTCAATTAGATGTACATTCCTGAGGTCTTTTATCTGTTGTAGCTTTGTCTTTTTCTTTTTCTTTTCATTACATCAGGTATATTGCCCTGTAAATTGTGGTAGTGGTACCAGGAATAAAAAATTAAGGAATTTTTAACTTTTCAATATTTGTGTAGTTCAGTTTTTCTACATTTTAGTACAGAAACTTTAACAAAATGCAGCTTTGAAGGTGTTTCCTTGTGAGTTAACAAGAAGATCATTGTTAATTAATATTTTGTATGAATTTTGCTGAAGTTAACTGTAAAGAAACACCTGCTGACTTGCAGTTTAAGGGGATCTATTCTCCCCATTTCCAAACCATGAAATGAATGGGCTCTGACATGTGGAGAGAATAGATATTTGTGTTTGCAATGTGTGTCTTAGATAATAGACTTGGGTATTTAAATTAGCATATTTGTGAATTTAATAGCATTAAGACTTACTTCAAATGAAAAATCTCAAAATTCAAAAAAAAAAAAAAAAAAGAACAGAGCTGGGAGCTCGATTGGAGCTGCCTGTGGGGGAGGAGCGCCGCCGCCGCCGCCGAGAGCTGGGAGCTCGATTGGCGCTGCCTGCGGGGGAGGAGCGTCGCCGCCGCCGCCGCCGCTGCCGCCGCCGCCGCCGCCGCCGCGAGCTGGGAGCTCAGTTGGCGCTGCCTGCTGGGGAGGAGCGCCGCCGCCGCCGCCGCCGCGAGCTGGGAGCTCGATTGGCGCTGCCTGCGGGGTGGAGCGCCGCCGCCGCGAGCTGGGAGCTCGATTGGCGCTGCCTGCGGGGGAGGAGCGCCGCCGCCGCCGCCGCCGCGAGCTGGGAGCTGGATTGGCGCTGCCTGCGGTGGAGGAGCGCCGCCCCCGCGAGCTGGGAGCTGTATTGGCGCTGCCTGCGGGTGAGGAGCGCCGCCGCCGCCGCCGCGAGCTGGGAGCTCGATTGGCGCTGCCTGCGGGGTAGGAGCGCCGCCGCCGCCGCCGCCGCGAGCTGGGAGCTCAGTTGGCGCTGCCTGCGGGGGAGGAGCGCCGCCGCCGCCGCCGCCGCGAGCTGGGAGCTCGATTGGCGCTGCCTGCGGGGGAGGAGCGCCGCCGCCGCCGCCGCGAGCTGGGAGCTCGATTGGCGCTGCCTGCGGGGGAGGAGCGCCGCCGCCGCCGCCGCCGCGAGCTGGGAGCTGGATTGGCGCTGCCTGCGGGGGAGGAGCGCCGCCGCCGCCGCGAGCTGGGAGCTCAGTTGGCGCTGCCTGCTGGGGAGGAGCGCCGCCGCCGCCGCGAGCTGGGAGCTCGATTGGCGCTGCCTGCGGGGTGGAGCGCCGCCGCCGCGAGCTGGGAGCTCGATTGGCGCTGCCTGCGGGGGAGGAGCGCCGCCGCCGCCGCCGCCGCGAGCTGGGAGCTGGATTGGCGCTGCCTGCGGTGGAGGAGCGCCGCCGCCGCCGCCGCGAGCTGGGAGCTCGATTGGCGCTGCCTGCGGGGGAGGAGCGCCGCCCCCGCGAGCTGTGAGCTGGATTGGCGCTGCCTGCGGGTGAGGAGCGCCGCCGCCGCCGCCGCCGCCGCCGCCGCCGTCGCCGTCGCCGTCGCCGTGAGTGAGGAAGCGCCTCGGTCAGGCCTGCTGAGGGCCCTCGCCGACGCCTGGGCTTACCCGCCGCCCCGCCAGCTCCGCTCGTTTCCCGTCCCCCGCGGCCCGGCGCGGGGCAGGCCTGCCGGGGCCATGGAGGACGAGGTGGTCCGCATTGCCCAGAAGATGGACAAGATGATGCAGAAGAACGCGGTAAGCGCGGCGGGCGGCGCGGGCCGGAGGGAGGCTGGGCGGCGGGCGGGGGTCAGTCGGCCTGAGGGGTTTCCCGGCCCGCGGTGAGCGCGGCGGGTGCCGCGTGACGGCGGCGAGGCCCGCGCTCTGGGGAGGGGTTCCTGGGGAGGGGGGAGCTTCGTGTCCCGCGGCCGCGTCCCGGGCAGGGGTCCTGGGGGGCGTCCTGTCTCGCAGCCGCGTCCCGGGCAGGGGTTCTGGGGGGCGTCCTGTCCCGCAGCTGCGTCCCGGTCAGGGGTTCTGGGGGGCGTCCTGTCCCGCGGCCGCGTCCCGGGGAGGGGGTCCTGGGGGGGTCCCGGGGAGGGCGTCCGGTCCCGCGGCCACCGGCGCTGGGGCCCGCCCTGGGCGCCCGAGGCCCCTCGTGATTAGCGCAGCCCGGTAAACTCCATCGAGGCGTCCTCCTCATTATTTTAAACGTGACGGTGGTAAAGCCTCGCTGGTTTAGCTGAAGAGTGCAGAGAGCCCTCCCTGTTTGAAAGAATTCGTTGTCTTTCCCGGGCTCATTGGCCAGCAGCGAGAAAACAACATCAAACAGAGGTTTGTGATCAGTTTTAGACATGAAACTGTTCAAGCAAAACGTGAATTTCCTGGATCTTATTTTTGAGGAAGGCTGAACATTCCCTTGATTGTCTCAACTCTCCTGCATGTTTGCTTAGCAATTAAAAAAGGTGAACTATGCCAGTGTACTTGGCAAGTTGCTAAACTTTTTGGAAAAAGTGGATCTTGTTAGGCCGCGGAGTGCGGGGAGCTGTGTTTAAGGCACTGCCGCCGACGAGGCTGTGCTGCCGGCTGGATTTGGACACATGTCGTTGCTGGTCCTCTCAGTGGTTTACGGTTGCTACCGGTGGCGTTTTCTGTTACTGATAACGTGTGCACGTGAACGTGTTCTCTTGTGGTTTGTATGAGGTGCTCCAGTTTTTGCATTTCTGTCCACCTGTGTGGGTCACTCTCAGTCCCTTGCTTCCGAGTCGTCTATATTTTCAGCTAAACTTCTGAAATTCCAAGTCAAACGAATGTGAAGGAGAGAAGGGCTGCTCTGATTTGCACAGCACTTTGGAGTTACAAAGCGTTTGTGCAGAATTCTTTGGCGACTCACGACAGCTGTGTTGCATTCATTTTACAGAATAAGAAACTGAGTCAGACCAAGCAGTTCACCTCCTTAAATGAAGTGTGCGTTGTGGATTAAGCCAGGACCCGAGTTTCCTGCTGGGCAGCATGCAGAAGTAATGTTAAACACCGAATTCTTAAGACTTCAGACTTGGTGTGCGCCTCTTTTCCTTTAACAGGTGCATTGCCCGGCGTGTAATTTCATACCCTGTTAATCTGTCTTTGCAATTTTGGCTTTTTAAAGTACCTCCTGTTTGTTTTCTGTTCCAGACGTTGCCTGTGCCATTTATTTTTTCTGTTGATACAGGCCTTTCATTCCTCACTGCAAGTGATGAGTTCTGTATATTTGATTGGCTGAACGTTTCTGTTATTCTGTTTAAACTGGCAAGTTTTTTTTCTTTGCCTAGAGAACCCTAGACTCCCCTAGTAGAAGCTGGCTCCTAGGGAAAAAGGCCGTTTCTTGGGTAATTTTTTTCTCGAACTCAGGCTATAAAATGTGTACCTTTTAATCATCTAGTGCACTAGGTGTTTTTGTTTGTTTCCTTTCCTTGAAATAGACGTTTCCTAGAAATGAGGAATTCCTTAGTGAGCAAGTATGGAGAAGACCAGTTTGTATTTATCTGCAGTTCTCAAATTATAAACACATAATGCGTCAGCAGGAGAATGAGGATAAGCTCCACAGATAATCCTCAAGTCTCATTTTTCTTTTCAAATCTTATATTTCTAGTAGTACAGAACTTTACCAATATAAAAACTTGCCCCCCCCCCCCCAAAAAAAAAGAACAGAACTGCAGGAAAGAGCAAAGAGCACTTAAAGTCTGTGTGTGTGTTTAATATATATATGTACATATACCCAGGTACATACACCTTTATATTTATATGTTGTTTTGTAAATAAATGACAATAATAATGTCTTGTGGAGATGTAGAACAGAAGTATACAACAAAAGCACAAACAGCAGGAGGGGGCAAATGGAGTTAAACTGTTAAACCTCCATGGGATGGTTCCATGGAGGAGGCAGAGAGGGGGATGGGATCCTCGAAGAGCTGCTGAAGACCTTGCATTTTTTGCAGATCTCTTTAGAATGCTACTTGTATATTATGCTCTCACTGAGTGCACCTGGCTGAGCTATGGCACATTAGCACGGTAAACATTTGTCAGATTTGCCCTAGTCAGAAAATTTTCTATACCTGCCATCCTGCTTGGCACTTAAAATAGTTTTTTTTTTTTAAGGTCTCTATGATATAGGGATGATGGGTGAAGAAGGTAGGCTGCAGGGTAATAATGTAGTATGTATGATCCCATTTTGATACAGTAAACAGAAAGTATTAAATGCATGCCTGTTTGTATGAGCAGTGAGTTTGCATGGTTATCTCAAGAGGGAGGGAATGGGACGGGTAGAGAAAGAGATTGACCACAGGCTATTGTTTTACTTGTTACAAGAGGCATGTGTTGCCTTCATTTCTGATTAAGCTTTTTGTTTACAGATTATTGTAGGTTTACATGCAGTTGTAAGAAATAATAGTGAGATAGGTCCTGTGTGTCCTTTACCCAGTTTTCCCCAATGGTAACATCTTACAGAACCATAGTATACTGTCACAACCTGGGTATTGCCATTGACACAGTCAAGATACAGAACATTTCCATCCCACAGGATCTCTCCTGATGCCATTTTATAGCCACTGCTGCTCCCCCACTCCCCACCAAATCATAATGATCTGATAGTGCAGTGGATAAAGTTGCACTAAAGTTTTTGTGCAGATGATCAAGGGAAAATAGCCCCTGGGGAAGATGGCCCATCTCCCAGTCCCCCGGCCCTATCTGTCCCTGGCAACCTGTCATTTCAAGAATGTTATGTGGGACTTCCCTGGTGGCGCAGCGGTTAAGAATCTGCCTGCCATTGCAGGGGACATGGGTTTGATCCCTTGTCCGGGAAGATCCCACATGCCGCGGAGCAACTAAGCCCATGCGCCACAATGACTGAGCCTGCGCTCTAGAGCCCGGGAGCCACAACTACTGAGCCCACGTGCCACAACTACTGAAGCCCGCGTGCCTAGAGCCCGTGCTCTGCAACAAGAGAAGCCACCGCAGCGAGAAGCCCGCGCACTGCAACAAAGAGTAGCCCCCGCTCGCCGCAACTAGAGAAAGCCCACACGCAGCAACGAAGACCCAACGCAGCCAAAAATAAAATAAATTAACTAATTAATTAAAAAAAAAGAATGCTATGTGAATAAAATCATATAGTGTGTAACCCTTTTTTTTTTTCTTAATTAAAAAAAAGTTTGTTTTTGGCTGCGCTGCCGGTTATGCGATCTTAGTTCCCCGACCAAGGATTGAACCCAGCCCAGGTAGTGAAAGTGCTGAGTGCTAAACACTGGCCCGCCAGGGAATTCCCAGTATGTAACCTTTTGGATTGGCCTTTTTCAATCAATGTAATTCCCTGGAGAGTCATCCAAATTGCATGAATCAATAGTGCTCCTTTTTTTAAAAAAAAAAAAATATATATATTTATTTATTTATTTGGCTGTGCGGGTATATAGTTGCAGCATGCGGGATCTAGTTCCCTGACCAGGGATGGAACCTGGGCCCCCTGCATTGAGAGTGCAGAGTCTTAACCGCTGGAACACCAGAGAGGTCCCAGTGCCGCTTTCTTTTTAATTGCTGAGTAGTATTCCATGGTTTGGCTATACTTCAGTTTGTTTAATCACTTGCCCATTGAAGAACATCTGAGTTTTTTCCCATTTCTTGACTATTACTGAGAGAGATGCTGTGGACATTTGTGTACCTTTTTTTGTGCGAACATGCGTTCTCTGGGGTAAATGCCGTATGGTATGTGTTGCTTTTTTTTTTTTTTTTTTTTTTTTGGCTACGCTGTGCCACATGTGGGATCTTGGTTCCCCAATCAGGGATCGAGCCCGTGCCCCCTGCATTGGGAGCTTGGAGTCTTAACCACTGGACTGCCAGGGAAATTCCTGTATTGCTCCCCCTGCCCCACTTGATTGATTGATTGATTGATTGGTTGATTGGCTGTATTGGGTCTTAGTTGCGGCACGCGGGACCTTCGTTAAGGCATGTGGGATCTTTTTTGTCATTGCGGCGCACGGGCTCTTCGTTGCAGCATGAGAGCTTCTCTCTAGTTGTGGCGTGCGGGTTTTCTCTCTCTAGTTGTGGCACGTGGGCTCTGTAGTTGTGGCGTGCAGGCTCCAGAGCGCGTGGGCTCTGTAGTTTGCTGCACGTGGGCTACCTCATTGAGGTGTGCGAGCTCAGTAGTTTGGCGCGAGGGCTTAGTTGCCCCGCGGCGTGTGGGATCTTAGTTCCCCGACCGGGAATCGAACCCACGTCCCCTGCATTGCAGGGCGGATTCTTTACCACTGAACCACCAGGGAAGTCCCTGTATTGCTTTTTTAAATTAAAAAAAAAAAAAAAAAAGGAAAAGCAATCAGAGGTAAAACAACTAATTATATGATTGCCTTTCAAAGTACATATTCAAACCCTACATTGTTGGTGTACATAACTTCTTTATGTTGATTTCTGGTGTTTAGCTCTAGTAACAAGACAATAATAATAACGCTGTAGTTTTCCTTGTTTCTTTCAACTGATGATCTGTGTATTTCTTACAAATAATAATTAACACTCACAAGCTACCAGGAGGCAAGTAATGGTTAGTGCTGGTGTGGTTAACTCCTTTATAGATAGGGAGGTTGAGGCATGGATATTGTGGAATTTGCCATGTTGAGGCATGGGTATTGTGGAATTTACCTAAGGTTATAACACTGTGTTCTGACTCAGATTCATTCAGATTTACTCCTTCTCTTTCTGTCTCCTGAATTAATAACTCTTTGTAATTTTGACCTAGGTGTGAGGACACGAAAAGGGTTTTTTCCTGTACCTGAGGTTTAGTGCTTGTTTTATAGAAGCAATATAGTATAATGGTTAGAGTATGCACTTTAGCATCTGATTTTTTTTTCTTCTTAAGTCTTTAATGAATTTGTTACAATATTGCTTCTGTTTTATGTTTTGCACATGCCGGAAAGGTAATAGGCCTTGGCCCCTGGGCCTGGGCTTCGTCTCTTGTGCTGTCTCCTGTCCCTGTTGCCCCCGCGCGCTGGCCCGTCCGTGCTGTGCCAGGGGATATTGGTCGTCTCCCGGCTCAGTTCACAGTAGCTGAAAGGGACAGTGTGTAATGTTCTGATTTCTGCCCATCGTTTTCAAAGGGAGGCTCTGGCCATTGCTCCTCTGGTAAAATGCAGAGGGAGTGCTTTTTAAGATGGGACTGTCAGTGTTAGGGCCACTCCTTAATTACCAAAACGGAATCCCCTTCAGTTCCTCCAGCTGTGTTGTTTTGGCACAGAAAATGTGAGTAATAGGAATTTGGAACTAAGTTGGAGTGAAAAAACGCACCGGTCCCGCCGAATTTTCCATCGAAACAGTTGATTTGTGTTGTCTCTAGGAATTCTAAAGGGCGTACCGTTGCTTCCTAACCGGTGTCATTTGGGAGATCTACCTCTGTACGTTCAAATGATTAATTTTGAGACTTTGCTCATGTGTGCAGTAAACCCTTTAATTCCCTAAGACCTTCCTTTCCTCCATCTCATACCCCATTAAGCCCGCTTCAGTTTATCTCCTGAATTTCTTTGGAATCTGTCAGCTCTCCCTCAACATTCTAATACTGAACTTGCCTGTCTGTTGCGATTAGGTCCTAACTAGTGTCCATATATCTTGTTTCCTTCCAATCCATTCTTCACACAAGAAACCTTCAAAGCAAGTTGGAACATTGCTCATAAACATCGCTCACAAACATTGTTTTGAGAATAGAAAACACAGTGTTGGCCTTTAAGACTCTGCGTGGTCTAGAATCCTCTCTGCTTCTCTAGCCCCATCTTGTGCCACTTGTGCCCTCACTGTCTATGCTTCAGATACACTGAATTAACCTTAGTTCTCACTCATCTGACAGAAGTCAGTTGAGAAATTATTTTTCACTGTGATTCCTAGCATTAAGGAATTTGATGATCAGGTTTTGTATGAGGACTAAAACTAAACTGGGAAGTGGAAGAATTGAGTTTAAACTGTGTCAGTCAACACGCATGTATTAATGATACCTAAGTATTGAACACGGGACTAGGTTTCATGAGGGATACAGAAGTTCTGGCCATCTCTGGTTTTGGATATCCCTTATTTGTTGAGACCTTTGCGTTGTTTGGTTGCCTTTTGTCTGTTTTCCAGATGGGAAAACAGGAACAAGGGAAGTATAGGTTATTACTAAGTGGGGTTGAACAAGTGGAGCAGCAAACTGCAAAGCAGAAAGAAGAGGGACGTACTATAGAGGGATATGATTTCCATTTTCAAGGCGCCTGCGTCCTGTGCAGGGAGACAGCCTAACATAACATGTGCCTAACAAAAAATATATTGACTTCTTACTAAAATCTCCAGTTCATATAACCAAGGGGTTTATACCTTCTCCTTTAAAAGTGATATTCCTGGGGGGAGGGAGGGGCAAGATGGCAGAAGAGTAAGACGTGGAGATCACCTTCCTTCCCACAGATACAGTAGAAATACATCTACACGTGGAACTGCTCCTACAGAACACCCACTGAACGCTGGCAGAAGACGTCAGACCTCCCAAAAGCTTTATTTTATTTTATTTTATCATCTTTATATCTATATATAAAGTACAGTCTTGAGCTAGTACAGGTAGCCTGAGAGTCTTAGAGGCCTTTAGTTAAAGGAATCTAGCCAGCGAACATAATTCTCATACTAAACTGCCACAAGGAAGAAGTTAACTTACCCTGTATGTCAGGGTCCAAAAAAATTTAAAGATGTGCCTAATGCAAAAATAAGTTATAAAGATTTAGGCCAGTCAAAAACTAACAGCAGTTTCAGGTAGAGGTGCATGCCTAATGTAAACCAGCATAGTTTCCATTTACTGCGTTCTTGTAATCACTGAAATAAAAACTTCTACAAGATTAAAAAAAAAAAATTCACCGATTAAAGTAAGTGTACAATTCACTAGTTCTTAGTATTTTCACAACCAATATTGCTATCTAATTCCAGAACATTTTTGTCACGCCCCCCACAAAGAAATCTTGTATATGTTAGCTGTTACTCCCTATTTTCCCCTCCCCAACATCCCCTGGCATCCACTAATCTACTTTCTGTCTATATGGATTTGCTCATCCTGGACATTTCATAGACATGGAATTATACAATATATGACCTTTTGCTATTGGCTTGAAATATTTCTCCCTTTAATAGTGTCAGTTTTTCGGACTTCCCTGGTGGTACAGTGGTTAAGAATCCGCCTGCCAATGCAGGGGACACGGGCTCGAGCCCTGGTCTGGGAAGATCCCACATGCCGCGGAGCAACTAAGCCCGCACGCCAAAACTACTGAGCCTGCGCTCTAGAGCCCAAGAGCCACAACTACTGAAGCCCATGCACTTAGAGCCCGTGCTCCTCAACAAGAGAAGCCACCGCAACGAGAAGGCCACGCACCACAACAAAGAGTAGCCCCTGCTCGCCACAGCTAGAGAAAACCCGCGCGCAGCAACGAAGACCCAACGCAGCCAAAAATAAAAATACAAATAAATAAATAAATAAATTTATTTATTTATTTAAAAAATAGTGTCAGGCTTTATCATTTTAATTCTGTTAGTTTTTCTTTATGTATTTGGGACTTGCTTATACTGCATTTGTCTTTTAAGTCATATAGGAGAAAAACTGAATTACAAACAAAAATACATTTATACTGTCTTTTGTATTTCCTTATGTAGTGGACATACTCCACTGGAAAAGAGAAATCACCATACCTTTTGATGAACTCATTTGCTGGCATGATGGAGTGAAATCTAGCAGAATGTCAAGCCGATTTCCCCCACAGGACATTTCCTTAGTGTCAGGGTGGTACAGGATGATGGGGGACTGAGCCAAGAAAGCAGAGTGAAATTTCCTGCACAGTCATGGCACGAACAAACCAAATCCCGCTAGATAAAGGGGCCTGTGACAATCATTAGGTCTCCTCTTCAAGACATTTGCCAGTTTTTGAACCTATAGAAAGCAGGAAGCTTAAATACCTAATGCCTGAGGGAGAGAACTTTCCAAAGTGAGGAATCAGAGACCTACCAGACTCACAGTAAAAACCCAGAAGTGCCATCCCCAAGAAGGGGGCTGAGTCAGAAAAAGTGAAATCATCTGCAATGTTTCAGTGTTTATGAGACAAATTTTCATTGAGAAAGTGTAACGGTAACAAATACATAGCTGGTCTCTCCTTACATTTGCCATACTCTGAAGCTGTGAGAACTGAGAGCCTAAAGAGCTGAATTCAAACATCTGAAAGACTGAAGTCAATAACTGACTGTATTTATTGAAGAATCAAAGACCTGTCAGGCTCACAGCAAAAATCCAGGGAGGCCACAAATCAGGAAAAATCATAGGTAGCATGAGACAAGTAAAGCTCCAACCCAGTTCTGACCTAGTAAAATTCCTGAAATGACTGAAATGATCAGCCACTCTGATTAACAGAGAAAGGGGTAAATCTTCTCTGGTTCAAAGTAATAGCATCTTCAGTCTCTATGAATTTTTTATTCACCATGTCCAGCACACAATCAAAAATTATGAAATTCCTGAAGCAGGAAAAAGTGACTAAAAATTAAGACAAAAAAAAAAAAAAAAAAAAACAAGAAAAATTGATTTAGAGGGAATTCAGATTCTGGAGTTAGCACAGAACTTTAAAATGACTATATTGAGAGTAAAAGATGGGGATTAATAGATTAAAATATGGAGAATCTCAACAGAAAATTGGAATCAATTTTAAAAAATCAAATACAGATAAATGAAAAATAAGAAAACTGATCCCCAGCAGACCTTAGGGAATACTAGAAGAAATTTTTTTAGGCTGAAGTAAAATGGCCCAACATAGAACAGAGCTGGCCTCTCCGTCCCATATTGAACTCGAGTTGGAAGAGGCGAGTCCGGTCTCAAAACGGAGGTAAAACCGCCGCCCGGTCGCCCCCAGCCCGACTCCGGCCGTCGCCGTCGCCGCCGCCGCCGCCGCCGCCGCCGCCGCCGCCGCCACCGCCGCCGCCGGGGGTGGGGTGGGGAGGAGGGCCATGATCCAAAGGAACCAGAACAGTTGAGAAAACTGTTTATTGGTGGTCTGAGCTTTGAAACTACAGACGATAGCTTAAGAGAACATTTTGAGGAATGGGGCACACTTACAGATTGTGTGGTGATAAGAGACCCCCAAACAAAACGTTCCAGGGGCTTTGGTTTTGTGACTTACTCTTGGGTTGAAGAGGTGGATGCAGCAATGTGTGCTCGACCACACAAGGTTGATGGGCGTGTAGTGGAACCAAAGAGAGCTGGTTCTAGAGAGGATCTGTAAAGCCTGGTGCCCATCTAACAGTGAAGAAAATTTTTGTTGGTGGTATTAAAGAAGATACAGAAGAATGTAATTTGAGAGACTACTTTGAAAAGCATGGCGAGATTGAAACCATAGAAGTTATGGAAGACAGGCAGAGTGGAAAAAAGAGAGGATTTGCTTTTGTAACTTTTGATGATCATGATACAGTTGATAAAATTGTTGTTCAGAAATACCACACTATTAATGGGCATAATTGTGAAGTGAAAAAGGCCCTTCCTAAAGAAGAAACGCAATCTGCTGGATCACAAAGAGGTCGTGGAGGTGGATCTGGCAACTTTATGGGTCGTGGAGGAAACTTTGGAGGTGGTGGAGGTAACTTTGGCCGTGGTGGAAACTTGGTGGAAGAGGAGGCTATGGTGGTGGAGGTGGTGGCAGCAGAGGTAGTTATGGAGGAGGTGATGGTGGATAGAACGGATTTGGAGGCGACGGTGGTAACTATGGCGGTGGTCCTGGTTACAGTAGTAGAGGAGGCTATGGTGGTGGTGGACCAGGATATGGAAACCAAGATGGGGGATATGGTGGCGGTGGTGGAGGATATGATGGTTACAATGAAGGAGGAAATTTTGGAGGTAACTATGGTGGTGGTGGGAGCTATAATGATTTTGGAAATTATAGTGGACAACAGCAATCAAATGATGGACCCATGAAGGGAGGCAGTTTTGGTGGAAGAAGCTCGGGAAGTCCCTATGGTGGTGGTTATGGATCTGGTGGTGGAAGTGGTGGATATGGTAGCAGAAGGTTCTCAAAACTCACAAGAAAAGGGCTACAGTTCTTGGCAGGAGAGAGAGCGAGGAGGTGTCAGGAAAGCTGCAGGTTACTTTGAGACAGTCGTCCCGAATGCATTAGAGGAACTGTAAAAATCTGCCACAGAAGTCAGAAAAGTTACTGCAGCTTAAACAGGAAACCCTTCTTGCTCAGGACTGTCCTAGCCACAGTTTGCAAAAAGTGCAGCTATTGATTAATGCAATGGAGTGTCAATTAGATGTACATTCCTGAGGTCTTTTATCTGTTGTAGCTTTGTCTTTTTCTTTTTCTTTTCATTACATCAGGTATATTGCCCTGTAAATTGTGGTAGTGGTACCAGGAATAAAAAATTAAGGAATTTTTAACTTTTCAATATTTGTGTAGTTCAGTTTTTCTACATTTTAGTACAGAAACTTTAACAAAATGCAGCTTTGAAGGTGTTTCCTTGTGAGTTAACAAGAAGATCATTGTTAATTAATATTTTGTATGAATTTTGCTGAAGTTAACTGTAAAGAAACACCTGCTGACTTGCAGTTTAAGGGGATCTATTCTCCCCATTTCCAAACCATGAAATGAATGGGCTCTGACATGTGGAGAGAATAGATATTTGTGTTTGCAATGTGTGTCTTAGATAATAGACTTGGGTATTTAAATTAGCATATTTGTGAATTTAATAGCATTAAGACTTACTTCAAATGAAAAATCTCAAAATTCAAAAAAAAAAAAAAAAAAGAACAGAGCTGGGAGCTCGATTGGAGTTGCCTGTGGGGGAGGAGCGCCGCCGCCGCCGCCGAGAGCTGGGAGCTCGATTGGCGCTGCCTGCGGGGGAGGAGCGCCGCCGCGAGCTGGGAGCTCGATTGGCGCTGCCTGCGGGGGAGGAGCGTCGCCGCCGCCGCTGCCGCGGCCGCCGCGAGCTGGGAGCTCGATTGGCGCTGCCTGCGGGGGAGGAGCGCCGCCGCCGCCGCCGCCGCGAGCTGGGAGCTTGATTGGCGCTGCCTGCGGGGGAGGAGCGCCGCCGCCGCCGCCGCCGCCGCCGCCGCCGCCGCCGCGAGCTGGGAGCTGGATTTGCGCTGCCTGCGGGGGAGGAGCGCCGCCGCCGCCGCCGCCAGCTGGGAGCTTGATTGGCGCTGCCTGCGGGGGAGGAGCGCCGCCGCCGCCGCGAGCTGGGAGCTCAGTTGGCGCTGCCTGCTGGGGAGGAGCGCCGCCGCCGCCGCCGCCGCGAGCTGGGAGCTCGATTGGCGCTGCCTGCGGGGTGGAGCGCCGCCGCCGCGAGCTGGGAGCTCGATTGGCGCTGCCTGCGGGGGAGGAGCGCCGCCGCCGCCGCCGCCGCGAGCTGGGAGCTGGATTGGCGCTGCCTGCGGTGGAGGAGCGCCGCCCCCGCGAGCTGGGAGCTGGATTGGCGCTGCCTGCGGGTGAGGAGCGCCGCCGCCGCCGCCGCGAGCTGGGAGCTCGATTGGCGCTGCCTGCGGGGTAGGAGCGCCGCCGCCGCCGCCGCCGCGAGCTGGGAGCTCAGTTGGCGCTGCCTGCTGGGGAGGAGCGCCGCCGCCGCCGCCGCCGCGAGCTGGGAGCTCGATTGGCGCTGCCTGCGGGGGAGGAGCGCCGCCGCCGCCGCCGCGAGCTGGGAGCTCGATTGGCGCTGCCTGCGGGGGAGGAGCGCCGCCGCCGCGAGCTGGGAGCTGGATTGGCGCTGCCTGCGGGGGAGGAGCGCCGCCGCCGCCGCGAGCTGGGAGCTCAGTTGGCGCTGCCTGCGGGGGAGGAGCGCCGCCGCCGCCGCCGCCGCGACCTGGGAGCTCGATTGGCGCTGCCTGCGGGGTGGAGCGCCGCCGCCGCGAGCTGGGAGCTCGATTGGCGCTGCCTGCGGGGGAGGAGCGCCGCCGCCGCCGCCGCCGCGAGCTGGGAGCTGGATTGGCACTGCCTGCGGGTGAGGAGCGCCGCCGCCGCCGCCGCCGCCGCCGCCGTCGCCGTCGCCGTCGCCGTGAGTGAGGAAGCGCCTCGGTCAGGCCTGCTGAGGGCCCTCGCCGACGCCTGGGCTTACCCGCCGCCCCGCCAGCTCCGCTCGTTTCCCGTCCCCCGCGGCCCGGCGCGGGGCAGGCCTGCCGGGGCCATGGAGGACGAGGTGGTCCGCATTGCCCAGAAGATGGACAAGATGATGCAGAAGAACGCGGTAGGCGCGGCGGGCGGCGCGGGCCGGAGGGAGGCTGGGCGGCGGGCGGGGGTCAGTCGGCCTGAGGGGTTTCCCGGCCCGCGGTGAGCGCGGCGGGTGCCGCGTGACGGCGGCGAGGCCCGCGCTCTGGGGAGGGGTTCCTGGGGAGGGGGGAGCTTCGTGTCCCGCGGCCGCGTCCCGGGCAGGGGTCCTGGGGGGCGTCCTGTCTCGCAGCCGCGTCCCGGGCAGGGGTTCTGGGGGGCGTCCTGTCCCGCAGCTGCGTCCCGGTCAGGGGTTCTGGGGGGCGTCCTGTCCCGCGGCCGCGTCCCGGGGAGGGGGTCCTGGGGGGGTCCCGGGGAGGGCGTCCGGTCCCGCGGCCACCGGCGCTGGGGCCCGCCCTGGGCGCCCGAGGCCCCTCGTGATTAGCGCAGCCCGGTAAACTCCATCGAGGCGTCCTCCTCATTATTTTAAACGTGACGGTGGTAAAGCCTCGCTGGTTTAGCTGAAGAGTGCAGAGAGCCCTCCCTGTTTGAAAGAATTCGTTGTCTTTCCCGGGCTCATTGGCCAGCAGCGAGAAAACAACATCAAACAGAGGTTTGTGATCAGTTTTAGACATGAAACTGTTCAAGCAAAACGTGAATTTCCTGGATCTTATTTTTGAGGAAGGCTGAACATTCCCTTGATTGTCTCAACTCTCCTGCATGTTTGCTTAGCAATTAAAAAAGGTGAACTATGCCAGCGTACTTGGCAAGTTGCTAAACTTTTTGGAAAAAGTGGATCTTGTTAGGCCGCGGAGTGCGGGGAGCTGTGTTTAAGGCACTGCCGCCGACGAGGCTGTGCTGCCGGCTGGATTTGGACACATGTCGTTGCTGGTCCTCTCAGTGGTTTACGGTTGCTACCGGTGGCGTTTTCTGTTACTGATAACGTGTGCACGTGAACGTGTTCTCTTGTGGTTTGTATGAGGTGCTCCAGTTTTTGCATTTCTGTCCACCTGTGTGGGTCACTCTCAGTCCCTTGCTTCCGAGTCGTCTATATTTTCAGCTAAACTTCTGAAATTCCAAGTCAAACGAATGTGAAGGAGAGAAGGGCTGCTCTGATTTGCACAGCACTTTGGAGTTACAAAGCGTTTGTGCAGAATTCTTTGGCGACTCACGACAGCTGTGTTGCATTCATTTTACAGAATAAGAAACTGAGTCAGACCAAGCAGTTCACCTCCTTAAATGAAGTGTGCGTTGTGGATTAAGCCAGGACCCGAGTTTCCTGCTGGGCAGCATGCAGAAGTAATGTTAAACACCGAATTCTTAAGACTTCAGACTTGGTGTGCGCCTCTTTTCCTTTAACAGGTGCATTGCCCGGCGTGTAATTTCATACCCTGTTAATCTGTCTTTGCAATTTTGGCTTTTTAAAGTACCTCCTGTTTGTTTTCTGTTCCAGACGTTGCCTGTGCCATTTATTTTTTCTGTTGATACAGGCCTTTCATTCCTCACTGCAAGTGATGAGTTCTGTATATTTGATTGGCTGAACGTTTCTGTTATTCTGTTTAAACTGGCAAGTTTTTTTTCTTTGCCTAGAGAACCCTAGACTCCCCTAGTAGAAGCTGGCTCCTAGGGAAAAAGGCCGTTTCTTGGGTAATTTTTTTCTCGAACTCAGGCTATAAAATGTGTACCTTTTAATCATCTAGTGCACTAGGTGTTTTTGTTTGTTTCCTTTCCTTGAAATAGACGTTTCCTAGAAATGAGGAATTCCTTAGTGAGCAAGTATGGAGAAGACCAGTTTGTATTTATCTGCAGTTCTCAAATTATAAACACATAATGCGTCAGCAGGAGAATGAGGATAAGCTCCACAGATAATCCTCAAGTCTCATTTTTCTTTTCAAATCTTATATTTCTAGTAGTACAGAACTTTACCAATATAAAAACTTGCCCCCCCCCCCCAAAAAAAAAGAACAGAACTGCAGGAAAGAGCAAAGAGCACTTAAAGTCTGTGTGTGTGTTTAATATATATATGTACATATACCCAGGTACATACACCTTTATATTTATATGTTGTTTTGTAAATAAATGACAATAATAATGTCTTGTGGAGATGTAGAACAGAAGTATACAACAAAAGCACAAACAGCAGGAGGGGGCAAATGGAGTTAAACTGTTAAACCTCCATGGGATGGTTCCATGGAGGAGGCAGAGAGGGGGATGGGATCCTCGAAGAGCTGCTGAAGACCTTGCATTTTTTGCAGATCTCTTTAGAATGCTACTTGTATATTATGCTCTCACTGAGTGCACCTGGCTGAGCTATGGCACATTAGCACGGTAAACATTTGTCAGATTTGCCCTAGTCAGAAAATTTTCTATACCTGCCATCCTGCTTGGCACTTAAAATAGTTTTTTTTTTTTAAGGTCTCTATGATATAGGGATGATGGGTGAAGAAGGTAGGCTGCAGGGTAATAATGTAGTATGTATGATCCCATTTTGATACAGTAAACAGAAAGTATTAAATGCATGCCTGTTTGTATGGGCAGTGAGTTTGCATGGTTATCTCAAGAGGGAGGGAATGGGACGGGTAGAGAAAGAGATTGACCACAGGCTATTGTTTTACTTGTTACAAGAGGCATGTGTTGCCTTCATTTCTGATTAAGCTTTTTGTTTACAGATTATTGTAGGTTTACATGCAGTTGTAAGAAATAATAGTGAGATAGGTCCTGTGTGTCCTTTACCCAGTTTTCCCCAATGGTAACATCTTACAGAACCATAGTATACTGTCACAACCTGGGTATTGCCATTGACACAGTCAAGATACAGAACATTTCCATCCCACAGGATCTCTCCTGATGCCATTTTATAGCCACTGCTGCTCCCCCACTCCCCACCAAATCATAATGATCTGATAGTGCAGTGGATAAAGTTGCACTAAAGTTTTTGTGCAGATGATCAAGGGAAAATAGCCCCTGGGGAAGATGGCCCATCTCCCAGTCCCCCGGCCCTATCTGTCCCTGGCAACCTGTCATTTCAAGAATGTTATGTGGGACTTCCCTGGTGGCGCAGCGGTTAAGAATCTGCCTGCCATTGCAGGGGACATGGGTTTGATCCCTTGTCCGGGAAGATCCCACATGCCGCGGAGCAACTAAGCCCATGCGCCACAATGACTGAGCCTGCGCTCTAGAGCCCGGGAGCCACAACTACTGAGCCCACGTGCCACAACTACTGAAGCCCGCGTGCCTAGAGCCCGTGCTCTGCAACAAGAGAAGCCACCGCAGCGAGAAGCCCGCGCACTGCAACAAAGAGTAGCCCCCGCTCGCCGCAACTAGAGAAAGCCCACACGCAGCAACGAAGACCCAACGCAGCCAAAAATAAAATAAATTAACTAATTAACTAAAAAAAAGAATGCTATGTGAATAAAATCATATAGTGTGTAACCTTTTTTTTTTTTCTTAATTAAAAAAAAGTTTGTTTTTGGCTGCGCTGCCGGTTATGCGATCTTAGTTCCCCGACCAAGGATTGAACCCAGCCCAGGTAGTGAAAGTGCTGAGTGCTAAACACTGGCCCGCCGGGGAATTCCCAGTATGTAACCTTTTGGATTGGCCTTTTTCAATCAATGTAATTCCCTGGAGAGTCATCCAAATTGCATGAATCAATAGTGCTCCTTTTTTTTAAAAAAAATATATATATATATTTATTTATTTATTTATTTGGCTGTGCGGGTATTTAGTTGCAGCATGCGGGATCTAGTTCCCTGACCAGGGATGGAACCTGGGCCCCCTGCATTGAGAGTGCAAAGTCTTAACCGCTGGAACACCAGAGAGGTCCCAGTGCCGCTTTCTTTTTAATTGCTGAGTGGTATTCCATGGTTTGGCTATACTTCAGTTTGTTTAATCACTTGCCCATTGAAGAACATCTGAGTTTTTTCCCATTTCTTGACTATTACTGAGAGAGATGCTGTGGACATTTGTGTACCTTTTTTTGTGCGAACATGCGTTCTCTGGGGTAAATGCCGTATGGTATGTGTTGCTTTTTTTTTTTTTTTTTTTTTGGCTACGCTGTGCCACATGTGGGATCTTGGTTCCCCAATCAGGGATCGAGCCCGTGCCCCCTGCATTGGGAGCTTGGAGTCTTAACCACTGGACTGCCAGGGAAATTCCTGTATTGCTCCCCCTGCCCCACTTGATTGATTGATTGATTGATTGGTTGATTGGCTGTATTGGGTCTTAGTTGCGGCACGCGGGACCTTCGTTAAGGCATGTGGGATCTTTTTTGTCATTGCGGCGCACGGGCTCTTCGTTGCAGCATGAGAGCTTCTCTCTAGTTGTGGCGTGCGGGTTTTCTCTCTCTAGTTGTGGCGTGCAGTCTCCAGAGCGCGTGGGCTCTGTAGTTTGCTGCACGTGGGCTACCTCATTGAGGTGTGCGAGCTCAGTAGTTTGGCGCGAGGGCTTAGTTGCCCCGCGGCGTGTGGGATCTTAGTTCCCCGACCGGGAATCGAACCCGCGTCCCCTGCATTGCAGGGCGGATTCTTTACCACTGAACCACCAGGGAAGTCCCTGTATTGCTTTTTTAAATTAAAAAAAAAAAAAAAAGGAGAAGCAATTAGAGGTACAACAACTAATTATAAGATTGCCTCTCAAAGTACATATTCAAACCCTACATTCTTGGTGTACATAACTTCTTTATGTTGATTTCTGGTGTTTAGCTCTAGTAACAAGGCAATAATAATAACGCTGTAGTTTTCCTTGTTTCTTTCAACTGATGATCTGTGTATTTATTACAAAATAATTTTTTTTTTTTTTTTTTACAAGTAATATTAACACTCACAAGCTACCAGGAGGCAAGTAATGGTTAGCGCTGGTGTGGTTAACTCCTTTATAGATAGGGAGGTTGAGGCATGGGTATTGTGGAATTTGCCATGTTTAGGCATGGGTATTGTGGAATGTGCCTAAGGTTATACTATAGCACTGTGTTCTGACTCAGATTCATTCAGATTTATTCCTTCTCTTTCTGTCTCCTGAATTAACTCTTTGTAATTTTGACCTAGGTGTGAGGACACGAAAAGGGTTTTTTCTGTATCTGACGTTTAGTGCTTGTTTTATAGAAGCAATATAGTATAGTTTTTAGAGTATGCACTTTAGCATGTGATTTTTTTTTTTTTCTTAAGTCTTTAATGAATTTGTTACAATATTGCTTCTGTTTTATGTTTTGCACATGCCGGAAAGGTAATAGGCCTTGGCCCCTGGGCCTGGACTTCGTCTCTTGTGCTGTCTCCTGTCCCTGTTGCCGCCGCGCGCTGGCCCGTCCGCGCTGTGTCAGGGCGTATTGGTCGTCTCGCGGCTCAGTTCACAGTAGCTGAAAGGGACAGTGTGTTATGTTCTGATTTCTCCCCATCGTTTTCAAAGTGAGGCTCTGGCCATTGCTCCTCGGGTAAAATGCAGAGGGAGTGCTTTTTAAGATGGGACTGTCAGTGTTGGGGACACTCCTCAATTACCAAAACGGAATCCCCTTCAGTTCCTCCAGCTGTGTTGTTTTGGCACAGAAAATGTGAGTAATAGGAATTTGGAACTAAGTTGGAGTGAAAAAACGCACCGGTCCCGCCGAATTTTCCATCGAAACAGTTGATTTGTGCTGTCTCTAGGAATTCTAAAGGGCGTACCGTTGCTTCCTAACCGGTGTCATGTGGGAGATCTACCTCTGTACGTTCAAATGATTAATGTTGAGACTCTGCTCATGTGTGCAGTAAACCCTTTAATTCCCTAAGACCTTCCTTTCCTCCATCTCATACCCCATTAAGCCCGCCTCAGTTTATCTCCTGAATTTCTCTGGAATCTGTCAGCTCTCCCTCAACATCCTAATACTGAACTTGCCTGTCTGTTGCAATTAGGTCCTAACTAGTGTCCATATATCTTGTTTCCCTCCAATCCATTCTTCACACAAGAAAGCTTCAAAGCAAGTTGGAACATTGCTCATAAACATCGCTCACAAACATTGTTTTGAGAATAGAAAACACACACTGGTGGCCTTTAAGACTCTGCGTGCTCTAGAAACCTCTCTGCTTCTCTAGCCCCATCTTGTGCCACGTTTGCCCTCACTTTCTATGCTTCAGATACACTGAATTAACCTTAGTTCTCACTCATCTGACAGAAGTCAGTTGAGAAATTATTTTTCACTGTGATTCCTAGCATTAAGGAATTTGATGATCAGGTTTTGTATGAGGACTAAAACTAAACTGGGAAGTGGAAGAATTGCGTTTCAACTGTTTCAGTCAACACGCATGTATTAATGATACCTAAGTATTGAACACCGGGCTAGGTTTCATGAGGGATACAGAAGTTCTGGCCATCTCTGGTTTTGGGTATCCCTTATTTGTTGAGACCTTTGCGTTGTTTGGTTGCCTTTTGTCTGTTTTCCAGATGGGAAAACAGGAACAAGGGAAGTATAGGTTATTACTAGGTGGGGTTGAACAAGTGGAGCAGCAAACTGCAAAGCAGAAAGAAGAGGGACGTACTATAGAGGGATGTGATTTCCATTTTCAAGGCGCCTGCGTCCTGTGCAGGGAGACAGCCTAACATAAAATGTGCCTAACAAAAGATCTATTGACTTCTTACTAAAAATCTCCAGTTCATATAACCCAGGGGTTTATACCTTCTCCTTTAAAAGTTCTATTCCTGGGACTTCCCTGGTGGTCCAGTGGTGAAGACTCTGCGCTTCCAATGCAGCAGGCGTGGGTTCAATCCCTGGTTGGGGAGCTAAGATCCCACATGCTGCGCAGCCAAAGAAATTTTTTTCAAAAGTTATACTCCTGTGTTGTTGAATTTAGTGGTTTAGATTTTGTTTGAATGTTAAGAAGATTTCAGTTTATTTACCAGGAACAAACAAAACATAATGTAAAAATAGTTTCCCAGAAACGATTTCCATCGTTCTCTTCTTCCCTTTCTCCCGCAGACTGACTGGTGTTTCATCTTGACAAGTTCTCTGAAGTTCTCTGTCATTCCATAGGAAAGCGGTCTGGCTTGGAGGTTGCAATCCCAGGGAATTTTTCATCAGCGGGGAAGTCTCCATCACTACAGAGGAATCAAGGTTGAAGTCAGTCCCGGGTAAGTGAGATGCTCCCCCAAAACACCAACACAGCAGTCGTGTACCTTTCAAGGGGTTCAGGGGCAAGATGGGCAAGGCATTTCTACTAACTCTTCTTAAGGATCATGGACAGTGTGCCCTATGCTACGAGGTAAGCGGTGACTGTTGTAATTCTTACTGGTGATCATTTCATGTCACTGATCCTTGGCTCTCTTTGTATCTCATAGGACTGTTGTAAGTCCAATACAAAATGAGTCTTCTTTTTAAAAAACTGAAATGTTTTACAAAGCCTAGCATTCTCATATAGAGTCCTTTCAATTCTCCCCACTTTCCCGAGAGGCTAAGAACACTTCACACCATGAACTAGGAGAGGGGGTAGAGCCCTTTCTGATGAAATACAGAAACAAAGACAGAGTCTTAGCCTGCTTGCTCTCTGGACAGGATCTCGGACCACAAGGTCTTAAATCCTGGTATAAATGACGGAAGTGAGGACACTTCAACTGGCACTCTCATAACAAGAGTTCTGAGACACCTTCCAAAGAGACTGTAGCAGTAGACGAGGGAAGGGAGTGCTACAGTGTGGTAGTACAGGGGGAATGCTCGGCTACAGCAGTGAAAAATGTGGTACCTATTGGTGTGCTCTTGGGGTTCTTGTACATGTAGCATAGATGACCTTTACAGTGTCCCTCCCACCTTCCCACCTGCATTAGGTGTTCTGTTTTTTTGTTTGTTTTTTTTTTTTAATTTACGTTTATTGATTGATTGATTGATTGAACTTATTTATTCTACGTATTTATTTTTTTGGCTGCACTGGGTCCTCATTGGTGTGCACGGGCTTTCTCTAGTTGCGGCTAGCGGGGTCTACTCTTGGTTGCGGTGTGCGGGCTTCTCATCGCGGTGGCCTCTCTTGTTGCGGAGCATGGGCTGTAGGCGCGTGGGCTTCGGTAGTTGCGGCTCACGGGCTCTGGAATGCTGGCTCAGTCGTTGTGGCACATGCGCTTAGTTGCTGCACGGCATGTGGGATCTTCGCAGACCGGGGCTCGAAGCCGTGTCCCCTGCATTGGCAGGCGCCACCAGGGAAGCCCTAGCTGTTCTTATATAGAGTCTAAAAACAGAGAGCACTGAGAGAAGGTAGTGGTTATTAAAGGCTCAGGATCTAAATTCTACCTGTCTCTACACCCCTTCCCAGCTGTCGATTTGACCCCGTTTGTGAATGCCGACCTCATTCTTCAACTTTCTCTGCCGTTTGTATACTCACCTTGAAAACTTGTTTCTGTGATGCGTTGAGCAGACACAGGGTGGCAGATTGCAGAGGTGGAAGCTGGTGGTCGGATATTTGTGGGCTGAATCTCCTTCAGTCCCATTCCCATTTCTGGTTGCGCAGAGGCCCTACTTCCTGTGTATGACGCGGAGCCATAGGATTGCGGGCAGGAGCCAAGTTCTCCATACAGTGAAGACCCCAGTGTGCCTTGGTTATAGTAATATACCTGGCTTCCTTCCTGGTAGGGAAGTGACAGGCGGCTATGCCCCTGATTTGTTCGTGGGCCTCCTGATACAGCAGTTCCCTTGGCTCTGGCCCTGTCGTCAGCTGCCCCTAGGAGGACTCTGAGCCCTAGCCACTTCTCTGGTAGATTTGCCTATTCCCCCACTATAATCACACCTGAATAAGGCAACTCAAACCTTTCAGAGATGTGTCGTGAACCTCTTGTTTTCTGAAATACCTATCTGGTGGTTGTGAGACTTAAGGCCAACCTCCCCGAGAGACTTTGTTTCTATTTCTCCTAGTAAACCTAGACTCATCTCCTGTCACCTTCAACTCTACTCCAATTGTGTTCTTTCAACCCAGACCCCTGACCCTGCTTTTTACTTCTGCCATTTCATCCTCACTCCTGCTTCCTTTCCTAAATCCATACGTCTCTTTTGGCCTTCCTAGCCCTGGGCCAAGTTCCTTCCTCTTTCCTCAGTTTTTACCCCTTTCCTTCATTCTCCCATCCAACTTTCAGGCCTTCCTTTCTCACGCCCCAGTTAGCAGCATCTCAAAATTCGAAAGGTTTATTACTCATCTATTAATTCTATTCCATTTACTTATTCGGTTCTATACCTATCTTACCTATGTATGGAAGAACCGCTGGTAGCCAAGGTGGCAGCAAGAATCCTAGCAGCTGTCACCTGACGTATCCGTAGTAGTCAGCAATTTCCATTTCTTTGTCCCTCTGGGTGAAAAATTGCAGCTTCCCCGAAGAGGTGTATCTGGCAGCATTCTCCCGTTGTTGTTGAGCCCGCCTCTTCATGGCCTCTCGCTCTGGCCTCTGCTCTTGTTCGATGGGCTTTGACATGACTGGCTCAGGCACGTTGGGTTCCCTCCATGGAACTCGTTGCTTGCTGAAGTCTTGGAGTAGAAGTTGGGTTTGGAGCTTGGGTGGGGACTGGCGCTTAGTCACAGCAGGGGGAACAGGCTCGCGCTGGAGAGAAGCGCCAGATGAAGTTTTGTAGGGTGCAGGCCTAGGAGCAGCAGGCTGAGGGACACGAGGCTGGGTATGGTTGGTCCAAGCCGGTTGGGTTGGGTTGGCCACAGTTGGCTGAGCTGGTTTGGCGGGACCTGGCAAAGAGGCAGGAGCTGGCTGGGATGAATTGACTGCAGCAGGTTGAGCTGAGTCAGTAGAACCAGGCTGGGCACGGTAAGCCACAGCAGGCCGATGTGAGGCCAGAGACTGTGGCCTCCGAGGAGCGGGTCGAGCTTGAGGCTTGTCCCAGGCAGAAAAAGGCAGAGGTATCAACTTGACCTTCCCAGGAGGAGGCCGCTCACACTGGGATGGAGATGGACACTCTGTTTCAGCACTGCTGTCTGCTTTCTGGGCTTGGACTTGCGTTTTCTCAGGCCTCTTACCCTCACGTGGGGTATGCCGCCGTGGCTGGATCGCTGGGGGTGGCTGGGGGTCTTTGGGGTTGCTTGAATTTCCCAAGAGCCGACAGGAAGAGAGCCCAGTTTTCGTCTCATTCTTCTTCCCCAGCGCATGAAGAACCTTCACAGACTCCAGCATGCGCACGCCAAGGGAGGTTCGAGGCTTTTGAAAGCTCTCTTGGCGAAGCTCAGTTTGGTGTTCCTTTCGCTTCGTGTTGGGGATTGCTGGCTTGTCTTCTGCCTTGACTTTGTTCCCTGACTGCTTGTTCTCTTCAGCCTTGTTTCTTCCTCTGGTCCTTTTGGTCTTTTCCTGCCCATGGCTCTCAGTTTTGCTGATCTTTCCGGATGCAGCTTTCTGAGGTTTGCCTTGAGAGTGCTTGGCCGTGTTCGCAGGAGCCCTGTCACTGACTGCAGCAGTGCATATAACCGCTTCTCCCCCTAACAGGCACTCTGGATCCTTTGGCTGGATTTTGGCCTTGGGAGCACCACTGATAGGCTCAGAGGCTTTCTGTTTGTTCTTCCTGGGTTGATCAGAGGGAACCTTTACGACACTTGGCTTTTCCTGCACCTGATTCACCTTAATGGCTCTGGTGTCTTCAGCTTTGATCACGTTGGGACCTTGGGATCGATCAAGATCTTTCCAAGAATTAAAGAGCTGGGGAAGGTGAATATCCTCCGCCAGTGTAGTAATGTCTGCAAGACCACTGCTAGGTTCAGTCCCATTTTCAAGTGTCCCTAGGTCCTGACGACTCAGGCTGTTCTCTCCCAGATCAGCATTTTCAGAACCAGGCTGCTTCTCTTGGCTGAGGGGATCGGTGCAGGCCAGCGGCTGGGGAATATCAGGGATTCCCAAAGGGAGTAGTGGAGGATCTTGGTTTTCTATTGGGATCTGGTAGGCCTCCAGAGGCTTTGACAGCTTGGTTTTGATATCCTCCACGTTCTTACTCTCTGTTTGTCCCTGGCTTGGAGCTGGAGGCAGGGCCAGGAGACGCCTGGCACTCTGGACTGGAGCTGTCACTGAAATGTCCCCAAGTTCAGATGGTGGGTTACTCTCAAGTATGTGACTGTTTCTGCTACTGCAGGACTTGGGGAGTTCTTGAGTTTGTGTCACACAAAACGTCTGGCTTGGAGGTTGCAATCCCAGGGAATTTTTCATCACCAGGGAAGTCTCCATCACTACAAAGGGATCAAGGGAGAAGTCAGTCCCTGGTAAATGAGATGCTCCCCCTAAACACCAACACAGCAGTCATGTACCTTTCAAGGGGTTCAGGGGCAAGATGGGCAAGGCATTTCTACTAACTCTTCTTAAGGATCATGGACAGTGCCCTATGCTACGAGGTAAGCGGTGACTGTTGTAATGCTTAACTGGTGATCATTTCATGTCACTGATCCTTGGCTCTCTTTGTATCTCATAGGACTGTTGTAAGTCCAATACAAAATGAGTCTTCTTTTTAAACAACTGAAATGTTTTACAAAGCCTAGCATTCTCATATAGAGTCCTTTCAATTCTCCCCACTTTCCCGAGAGGCTAAGAACACTTCACACCATGAACTAGGAGAGGGGGTAGAGCCCTTTCTGATGAAATACAGAAACAAAGACAGAGTCTTAGCCTGCTTGCTCTCTGGACAGGATCTCGGACCACAAGGTCTTAAATCCTGGTATAAATGACGGAAGTGAGGACACTTCAACTGGCACTCTCATAACAAGAGTTCTGAGACACCTTCCAAAGAGACTGTAGCAGTAGACGAGGGAAGGGAGTGCTACAGTGTGGTAGTACAGGGGGAATGCTCGGCTACAGCAGTGAAAAATGTGGTACCTATTGGTGTGCTCTCGGGGTTCTTGTACATGTAGCATAGATGACCTTTACAGTGTCCCTGCCACCTTCCCACCTGCATTAGGTGTTCTTTTTGTTTTTTTGTTTTTTTTAATTTACGTTTATTTATTGATTGATTGTTTGAACTTATTTATTCTACGTATTTATTTTTTTGGCTGCACAGGGTCTTCATTGCTGTGCACGGGCTTTCTCTAGTTGCGGCTAGCGGGGTCTACTCTTGGTTGCGCTGTGCGGGCTTCTCTTGTTGCGGAGCATGCGCTCTAGGCGCGTGGGCTTCGGTAGTTGCGGCTCACGGGCTCTAGAATGCAGGCTCAGTCGTTGTGGCACATGGGCTTAGTTGCTCCACGGCATGTGGGATCTTCCCAGACCAGGGCTCGAACCCGTGTCCCCCGCATTGCATTGGCAGGCGGATTCTTAACCACGGCGCCACCAGGGAAGCCCTAGGTGTTCTTATATAGAGTCTAAAAACAGAGGGCACTGAGCGAAGGTAGTGGTTACTAAAGGCTCAGGATCTAAATTCTACCTGTCTCTACACCCCTTCCCAGCTGTCGATTTGACCCCATTTGTGAATGCCGACCTCATTCTTCAGCTTTCTCTGCCGTTTGTATACTCACCTTGAAAACTTGTTTCTGTGATGCGTTGAGCAGACACAGGGTGGCAGATTGCAGAGGTGGAAGCTGGTGGTCGGATATTTGTGGGCTGAATCTCCTTCAGTCCCATTCCCATTTCTGGTTGCGCAGAGGCCCTACTTCCTGTGTATGACGCGGAGCCATAGGATTGCGGGCAGGAGCCAAGTTCTCCATACAGTGAAGACCCCAGTGTGCCTTGGTTATAGTAATATACCTGGCTTCCTTCCTGGTAGGGAAGTGACAGGCGGCTATGCCCCTGATTTGGAATCTGAGATGGTGCTCCCTGAGCAAGCCTGGCAGAAAGTGATGGATATAGAGGGACCATGTTATTGGCGTCTGAAGTTTTATCATACTGGGCTGCCATAAACATGGAGGAAGCAGCTGGGTGCCGGTCAGTGAGTGCCAGAGTAAAGTCTCCGAGTGAAGAGGAATTCTTTTCAGTGCTTCCTGTGATGTCCCACTCAAGAACACCTGGATAGGAAGGAGCTGAAGTGGAGATCTGGCTGTGGTCAGTAACTCCAGATAACATAGTCGTGCTGGAATGTTGGTAAAGGTAGGCACTACCCATGAGTGTCTGGAAAGAGGTACCGGTAGCCGATGCCGAACTGACGGCAGGGGCAGAGACTCTGGAGAAGTTGCAGACACTTCGTGTTAGGGAAGTTGCATTGCTCACCACAGGAAGAGAATGCTGCAGAGAATTTAGAGTTCCAAGTAGAGATGGATTTTGGAAATTTTCTGTAAGAACAAGAGGGTCATGAAAAACTCAGGGAGGTTGAGAAATTCTCACTACGTTTGAGGAACAGCATTATCTTAAGGTTCTTGCTCTCAGGACACCTCTACTATCGACCCTTCCTGAGAAACCCAAAATCAGACAGTTAATGATGGCTGTAAGGACTGAGCAGTTTTCCACTCTTCTGTATTAACTGCCTGTGCTCCCATCTTGGGCACAGATGGGCAGAAGAGCCAAGTGGTATGGTTCAGACATTGTTCTCTAGGCTGGAAGCAACCTTCTCCCTGCCCTGTCTTTCCCTTCAGCCTGCACTCGTACTGACTTCTATGCTATTTCCTAGACTGGAAGCATTTTAGAACTAGGAGGCCCTTAGAGAACTTTCTCTTTTTTCAGTCTCATTTCACGAGTAAGGAAACTGAGGCTCAGAGAGGTCGGGTTGACTTGTTCAAGTTCTCTCATTATGTTAGTGTCATTACCAGGTTTCAGAACCTAAGTATCCTGACTTCCTTGCCAGGACTCCACTCTGAGCATGATAGTGCCAGAAAGCAGGAGAAATAGAACTTATAATATAAGCATTTTTTTTGTCCATTAGAAAACAGTACGGCCATTACCATTGTCATCTTCAGTGTCTCCCTTTGCTTGTGCAGTTCCCACGCTATTACCTAGAGTTGACGTATAGCTCAGTCCAACTGGTGAACTGAAAGAGTCATTTTTGCCCTCTTCAAGCCTGGTTTCTCATCCTACCTCAAAATGATTACCCGAAAGTGGATTTCTTAAGTGCTTTTGGAAAGAGAAAAGTTATCTGATTACTTCAGATTACTCATCTATAAAGTGGTTATAACACCACCACCAATAATAATAGCAGTAATAATTAATAGATGAATAAGCTGATCTATTGCGTATGATTTATATGGAGGAAGATACAATAAGTTCTAGAAAGACAAAGAAAAATCATGAAAAACATGTTACGTAACGAAAAAGAAATCCATAGATATTAATGAAAACTGGGGTATGTGGGCAAGTATCAAAGCCTAATGAATTTACTAACAAATGACATTCTGTACCATACATGCAATATTATGAAAGTGAATTTTGCCCACTCTATTTTAGTGAATACTATTAACCAAAAAACACGATGGAGGTGATAGAGGTGAATGAATTCCTAGCCAATGCATACAGACAGAGACGATAAATCAGTAAAAAATGCACAACAAGCAACAGAATGCAACAAATGTGAATGTATAGGTAGCCACAACATATATAGACAAGTATTTCAATGAAAACCGGTACAAAGCAGACAGCAAAATAGTAAGTGTAAAAGAGTTTCATTATTGTGCTCATTCATATTTTTACCCAGCAAGTAACAGGTATTAAGCCTAGGAGAAATATATCTTTCCATGAATATAACTCATATAATAAGCAGAAAGGAAGCTTAAAAAGTATCAAGAAGGTTTTTGTATTTATCCTAGAACTTAGAATCATCTTCCACATCCAAGAAGATGACATCCCAAGACCTCAAAAAACCATCATCCCTAGAATCCAATTAAAAAAGATTTTCAAATGTAAGAAAATCCAAAGGACTCCACAACATTGTTTTAGATAAATGTGGATGTTTGTGTTTTCTTTTTTTCTTTTGCCGCGCCGCGTGGCCCTGGCCGTGAAAGCACCGAGTCCTAAGCGCTGGACCGCCAGGGAATTCCCTAAATGGGGAATTAGAGATGTGGGGCTTGACTTTTTCTTTTTCTTCTCCGGTAGCTAAGATCTACAAGCGAACGATGGCTGTTGATCAATGTGCTCTCTGTGTTAGGAAGGAAATAACTGTAAAAATTGAAAAGCAACCTTGCCTTAGAAGCTACATATCACACAAAGGAAATAGTCCTTCTGATTCAATGTAGAAGATATCATTTAAAATGTTTAATTGGTCAAATGTCTACCTAGTTTAAAAATTAGAAAGAATAGAACACTGAAAAGCAGCCCCCTAGATAACCACTTTGGTTTCTGGTTTCTAGGAAGCATCATTTCTAAAACATACTTCTAAAATGTTTCTATTCCAAACTGTCAAGTGCCAGCTGTATTCAGAGAGGCAATAAAAGAAAGAAAACGGAGTATGACTTTTCTGATAGGCTGCCCTTCCTGGTGATCCCCTGTTCTGGCCTTACTTTCCTTCTTAGTCTGTTAATGTAAGGATTTGCTACCATCAGCTTTGTTTTGCCCTGCTCTGAGCAGATTTCCCTCTGTGCTGTTTCTGCTTTAATTTAAAATCTTTGGCTCCCATCAACATTCCATGGCAAACTGCCTCTTTCTTGAGAGCTCCTCTATGCTTTCCCTCTTCATTCTTATATTTTTTTCCCATCTCTTGGTTCCTGTTGGCCTGTGCTAATGAAAACAATCCTAAACTTGCTTACGTTTGACTCTGTGCCTCCCTATATAGCCCAGTACTCTCCATCCTCTCTCCCTATTCTCTCTTTTCAACTAGTCGAAATACTAGTGGAGGGAGACCATTGGAGATGAAACATCTTGGTATATATCGCTAGTTTTCTGTGTCACCTGGCTTTTCTATGTTTCTGTTGAAACACTCTTTTGAGAAGTCTCTGATTTCATTTTCTACATGGGTACCCTTTAAGGCTGAATATTGGAAAAGAAGGGGATCAGAGTGATCAACCCAATGTGGTATCCTAACGTAACAGATAAGGAAAGCAGCAGGCTTTGTGAGGCAGTCAGTGATTTGTCCAAAGTCACACAGACAGTAAACGTCAAAGTCAAAACTGAAATTAGGTCTCCAGACTTGTAGTTCAATACTTTCCCTCATTATTCCACGCTATTTTGAATCTCCTCCTCAATTTAGGGGCAAAAGAAATCGAACGCAAAACTTTCCAAAGTTTCTTTTCTTACCTGACATGGTCAGAGAAGAGGAGACATCAACTGCAGGTACAAGGGATGAGGAGACAACACTAGAGGATGTCTGAGTGGCTGCAGCTGAACGGCGCACGTGTCCAGTACAAAGGTCACTGGTTACTGGTCCAAACGGCTCCACGGAAACCCCAAGACCTCTACCAAGTGGTAGTAGGTTTGGTAGGAGAGTGATGTCACAAAGCAGGCAGTTGAAAGGTATGAGCTAGCCAATAGGGAGGTCCGATCCCCAACAGGAGGGCGGGCTTGGGTGAAGAGAGCGTAGGAGAGCTAAAACAACCCCTCAATTTCTGAGCTCTGGGGAGGAAATCCTAGAAGACAGATTTACCTCCCCCAGGCTCTTCCATTAGGGAAATCATTGCAACATTTCTTACAGACGTTCATTAATATAATTAACTAACAGTTACTTATATTCTACAGAGTATTCTATTTTATGTATCATATACTTAGAGCTATATAGATCTTATTTAACTAGTATCCTTAGGAAGGAAAGAGCCATGTAGTTTGAACTATTACAGTTGTAACTTGGTTAAAGAGCAGGGTGAAGTTTGTTGAGTGTACCCTGTGGAGAATGTTGTGGTCCAAGGCTCTTCTCTTTTAGTTTCTTCTCCTTGACTCCTACCTTCCTTGGGCTGGGCTAGGCTGGGGGCCAGGTTGGACTTGCGACTTAACATTTCTCTTCCGCTTTCTTTTTTTTTTTTTTTCTTCCATTATGGGCATTGCTTCTAGGACAAGCCTTGGTCTTGCATTGGATGTTCCTTCCTGTCAACTTCCAGCAGCAGGAGTCTTCTTTTCAGTGCTTGATGCTTCACGAAATAGACTCTGCCCATTGGCAGCAAATACCAGAGAGCCAGGAGACAGAGCTGGTTGCAGACCTTTCCTCTTCCAGCCTTTGGTTGCAATTGTTTTGCCCATGATTTGCTAGCTCTAGTTCCTTGGGCCACACAGGTATCCTGCCATCCAGCTCTTTTTATATGTGAGAGACATTCTGAACACTGTCCCTCTTTCTTTGCACAGAAGTATATACAGTGTGGCAGTTACCGTAATCTCCTCCCCCTTGCAAACAGCCCCTCTAGAATCTCGGACCTCTAGGACTCTCTGTCTTGCATGCTTGGGTGCAAGGCCAAGCACAATGAAGAGGAGAATAATTAGAGAAAGAGGAGGACATTGGTGGAGAACTGGGAGCAGGTAAGGTGAAAGGGCACCGGAGAAAAGAGATGCATGTAGGTTTTTTGGTTTCTGTGGGAAACAAGTTGACACACTTGGGCCTCATTTTGTATTAACAGAACAGAGAGTTGTAGATATAAGTAGCTAGATCGTGCAGCAACTGCCATGAAGTCTGTACACTGAAGAGAACAGTCTCACATCTAGTTTTCATTTTGTTTTATGTCATATTACCTTATTTATAGCATTCACTGGTATGTTTGTAGAACGCAGATGTTTTCAAATGCTCTGGTTTTGTCTACATGGTTATTTCCTTGTCCTATTTGTAAGGAATCCAACATTGTAAGACATATTGCATGTTTTTCTCTTGACGATTGTTTACCTTGAAGCGTCATGAACTAACTTGAGCTGTTGGATTTTGTGGAGAAACTTTAAAAAGGGTCTGTGAAAAAGGCATTGTGGTGAGTCGCATTATGCACCCGAGCGTAAGGAGCAGATATCTGCCACCAGCCCAGCTTGGCCTGGATTGCCTCTGTGTTAGTTCCCCTGGTTAGTGATTTTCTCCCTAACCACTCTTGTGACTGTGATAATGTGAGTTAAGGGCTGAGTTGCTAGTGATTTATGTGTGAGGTAGGCTGGTTTGAGGGAGCAAATCTATGGACCTAGTCATTTTCCTTGGTGGTAAGCTTTCAGGGGTGCAAAGATCGATCTTCCTGGGGACTTCTCTGGTACCAGGAAGATATCGCATAGATGGGACCTCCAAAGACACACATTTAATTTTTAGGCCTGTTGTTCCTATTATGAGATGTGAGTTTCTTCACTGATGGGGATGCTGCTTATCTGAGAAGAAACTGTGAAAGGTGGTGTAGTATAGAGGTGTGGCTTAAGCTTTTAAGTTTTCTTCAAGGTTTTTCCCCTAAGCTTCATACTTCAGACGGCCTACTTACATGAGACTAGTATGTGATGTCAGGCTAACAACTTCCTAAATACCTGCAAGCCAGATCAGTGTCTCTTTTCTCTATATTCCCATGGAAATCAAGGGTCCCGCCGAATTTTCCATCGAAACAGTTGATTTGTGCTGTCTCTAGGAATTCTAAAGGGCGTACCGTTGCTTCCTAACCGGTGTCATTTGGGAGATCCCCCTCTGTACGTTCAAATGATTAATTTTGAGACTCTGCTCATGTGTGCAGTAAACCCTTTAATTCCCTAAGACCTTCCTTTCCTCCATCTCATACCCCATTAAGCCCGCCTCAGTTTATCTCCTGAATTTCTTTGGAATCTGTCAGCTCTCCCTCAACATCCTAATACTGAACTTGCCTGTCTGTTGCGATTAGGTCCTAACTAGTGTCCATATATCTTGTTTCCCTCCAATCCATTCTTCACACAAGAAACCTTCAAAGCAAGTTGGAACATTGCTCATAAACATCGCTCACAAACATTGTTTTGAGAATAGAAAACACACTGGTGGCCTTTAAGACTCTGCGTGCTCTAGAATCCTCTCTGCTTCTCTAGCCCCATCTTGTGCCACGTTTGCCCTCACTTTCTATGCTTCAGATACACTGAATTAACCTTAGTTCTCACTCATCTGACAGAAGTCAGTTGAGAAATTATTTTTCACTGTGATTCCTAGCATTAAGGAATTTGATGATCAGGTTTTGTATGAGGACTAAAACTAAACTGGGAAGTGGAAGAATTGCGTTTCAACTGTTTCAGTCAACACGCATGTATTAATGATACCTAAGTATTGAACACCGGGCTAGGTTTCATGAGGGATACAGAAGTTCTGGCCATCTCTGGTTTTGGGTATCCCTTATTTGTTGAGACCTTTGCGTTGTTTGGTTGCCTTTTGTCTGTTTTCCAGATGGGAAAACAGGAACAAGGGAAGTATAGGTTATTACTAGGTGGGGTTGAACAAGTGGAGCAGCAAACTGCAAAGCAGAAAGAAGAGGGACGTACTATAGAGGGATGTGATTTCCATTTTCAAGGCGCCTGCGTCCTGTGCAGGGAGACAGCCTAACATAAAATGTGCCTAACAAAAGATCTATTGACTTCTTACTAAAAATCTCCAGTTCATATAACCCAGGGGTTTATACCTTCTCCTTTAAAAGTTCTATTCCTGGGACTTCCCTGGTGGTCCAGTGGTGAAGACTCTGCGCTTCCAATGCAGCAGGCGTGGGTTCAATCCCTGGTTGGGGAGCTAAGATCCCACATGCTGCGCAGCCAAAGAAATTTTTTTCAAAAGTTATACTCCTGTGTTGTTGAATTTAGTGGTTTAGATTTTGTTTGAATGTTAAGAAGATTTCAGTTTATTTACCAGGAACAAACAAAACATAATGTAAAAATAGTTTCCCAGAAACGATTTCCATCGTTCTCTTCTTCCCTTTCTCCCGCAGACTGACTGGTGTTTCATCTTGACAAGTTCTCTGAAGTTCTCTGTCATTCCATAGGAAAGCGGTCTGGCTTGGAGGTTGCAATCCCAGGGAATTTTTCATCAGCGGGGAAGTCTCCATCACTACAGAGGAATCAAGGTTGAAGTCAGTCCCGGGTAAGTGAGATGCTCCCCCTAAACACCAACACAGCAGTCGTGTACCTTTCAAGGGGTTCAGGGGCAAGATGGGCAAGGCATTTCTACTAACTCTTCTTAAGGATCATGGACAGTGTGCCCTATGCTACGAGGTAAGCGGTGACTGTTGTAATTCTTACTGGTGATCATTTCATGTCACTGATCCTTGGCTCTCTTTGTATCTCATAGGACTGTTGTAAGTCCAATACAAAATGAGTCTTCTTTTTAAAAAACTGAAATGTTTTACAAAGCCTAGCATTCTCATAGAGAGTCCTTTGAATTCTCCCCACTTTCCCGAGAGGCTAAGAACACTTCACACCATGAACTAGGAGAGGGGGTAGAGCCCTTTCTGATGAAATATAGAAACAAAGACAGAGTCTTAGCCTGCTTGCTCTCTGGACAGGATCTCGGACCACAAGGTCTTAAATCCTGGTATAAATGACGGAAGTGAGGACAGTTCAACTGGCACTCTCATAACAAGAGTTCTGAAACACCTTCCAAAGAGACTGTAGCAGTAGACGAGGGAAGGGAGTGCTACAGTGTGGTAGTACAGGGGGAATGCTCGGCTACAGCAGTGAAAAATGTGGTACCTATTGGTGTGCTCTTGGGGTTCTTGTACATGTAGCATAGATGACCTTTACAGTGTCCCTCCCACCTTCCCACCTGCATTAGGTGTTCTGTTTTTTTGTTTGTTTTTTTTTTTTAATTTACGTTTATTGATTGATTGATTGATTGAACTTATTTATTCTACGTATTTATTTTTTTGGCTGCACTGGGTCCTCATTGGTGTGCACGGGCTTTCTCTAGTTGCGGCTAGCGGGGTCTACTCTTGGTTGCGGTGTGCGGGCTTCTCATTGCGGTGGCCTCTCTTGTTGCGGAGCATGGGCTGTAGGCGCGTGGGCTTCGGTAGTTGCGGCTCACGGGCTCTGGAATGCTGGCTCAGTCGTTGTGGCACATGCGCTTAGTTGCTGCACGGCATGTGGGATCTTCGCAGACCGGGGCTCGAAGCCGTGTCCCCTGCATTGGCAGGCGCCACCAGGGAAGCCCTAGCTGTTCTTATATAGAGTCTAAAAACAGAGAGCACTGAGAGAAGGTAGTGGTTATTAAAGGCTCAGGATCTAAATTCTACCTGTCTCTACACCCCTTCCCAGCTGTCGATTTGACCCCGTTTGTGAATGCCGACCTCATTCTTCAACTTTCTCTGCCGTTTGTATACTCACCTTGAAAACTTGTTTCTGTGATGCGTTGAGCAGACACAGGGTGGCAGATTGCAGAGGTGGAAGCTGGTGGTCGGATATTTGTGGGCTGAATCTCCTTCAGTCCCATTCCCATTTCTGGTTGCGCAGAGGCCCTACTTCCTGTGTATGACGCGGAGCCATAGGATTGCGGGCAGGAGCCAAGTTCTCCATACAGTGAAGACCCCAGTGTGCCTTGGTTATAGTAATATACCTGGCTTCCTTCCTGGTAGGGAAGTGACAGGCGGCTATGCCCCTGATTTGTTCGTGGGCCTCCTGATACAGCAGTTCCCTTGGCTCTGGCCCTGTCGTCAGCTGCCCCTAGGAGGACTCTGAGCCCTAGCCACTTCTCTGGTAGATTTGCCTATTCCCCCACTATAATCACACCTGAATAAGGCAACTCAAACCTTTCAGAGATGTGTCGTGAACCTCTTGTTTTCTGAAATACCTATCTGGTGGTTGTGAGACTTAAGGCCAACCTCCCCGAGAGACTTTGTTTCTATTTCTCCTAGTAAACCTAGACTCATCTCCTGTCACCTTCAACTCTACTCCAATTGTGTTCTTTCAACCCAGACCCCTGACCCTGCTTTTTACTTCTGCCATTTCATCCTCACTCCTGCTTCCTTTCCTAAATCCATACGTCTCTTTTGGCCTTCCTAGCCCTGGGCCAAGTTCCTTCCTCTTTCCTCAGTTTTTACCCCTTTCCTTCATTCTCCCATCCAACTTTCAGGCCTTCCTTTCTCACGCCCCAGTTAGCAGCATCTCAAAATTCGAAAGGTTTATTACTCATCTATTAATTCTATTCCATTTACTTATTCGGTTCTATACCTATCTTACCTATGTATGGAAGAACCGCTGGTAGCCAAGGTGGCAGCAAGAATCCTAGCAGCTGTCACCTGACGTATCCGTAGTAGTCAGCAATTTCCATTTCTTTGTCCCTCTGGGTGAAAAATTGCAGCTTCCCCGAAGAGGTGTATCTGGCAGCATTCTCCCGTTGTTGTTGAGCCCGCCTCTTCATGGCCTCTCGCTCTGGCCTCTGCTCTTGTTCGATGGGCTTTGACATGACTGGCTCAGGCACGTTGGGTTCCCTCCATGGAACTCGTTGCTTGCTGAAGTCTTGGAGTAGAAGTTGGGTTTGGAGCTTGGGTGGGGACTGGCGCTTAGTCACAGCAGGGGGAACAGGCTCGCGCTGGAGAGAAGCGCCAGATGAAGTTTTGTAGGGTGCAGGCCTAGGAGCAGCAGGCTGAGGGACACGAGGCTGGGTATGGTTGGTCCAAGCCGGTTGGGTTGGGTTGGCCACAGTTGGCTGAGCTGGTTTGGCGGGACCTGGCAAAGAGGCAGGAGCTGGCTGGGATGAATTGACTGCAGCAGGTTGAGCTGAGTCAGTAGAACCAGGCTGGGCACGGTAAGCCACAGCAGGCCGATGTGAGGCCAGAGACTGTGGCCTCCGAGGAGCGGGTCGAGCTTGAGGCTTGTCCCAGGCAGAAAAAGGCAGAGGTATCAACTTGACCTTCCCAGGAGGAGGCCGCTCACACTGGGATGGAGATGGACACTCTGTTTCAGCACTGCTGTCTGCTTTCTGGGCTTGGACTTGCGTTTTCTCAGGCCTCTTACCCTCACGTGGGGTATGCCGCCGTGGCTGGATCGCTGGGGGTGGCTGGGGGTCTTTGGGGTTGCTTGAATTTCCCAAGAGCCGACAGGAAGAGAGCCCAGTTTTCGTCTCATTCTTCTTCCCCAGCGCATGAAGAACCTTCACAGACTCCAGCATGCGCACGCCAAGGGAGGTTCGAGGCTTTTGAAAGCTCTCTTGGCGAAGCTCAGTTTGGTGTTCCTTTCGCTTCGTGTTGGGGATTGCTGGCTTGTCTTCTGCCTTGACTTTGTTCCCTGACTGCTTGTTCTCTTCAGCCTTGTTTCTTCCTCTGGTCCTTTTGGTCTTTTCCTGCCCATGGCTCTCAGTTTTGCTGATCTTTCCGGATGCAGCTTTCTGAGGTTTGCCTTGAGAGTGCTTGGCCGTGTTCGCAGGAGCCCTGTCACTGACTGCAGCAGTGCATATAACCGCTTCTCCCCCTAACAGGCACTCTGGATCCTTTGGCTGGATTTTGGCCTTGGGAGCACCACTGATAGGCTCAGAGGCTTTCTGTTTGTTCTTCCTGGGTTGATCAGAGGGAACCTTTACGACACTTGGCTTTTCCTGCACCTGATTCACCTTAATGGCTCTGGTGTCTTCAGCTTTGATCACGTTGGGACCTTGGGATCGATCAAGATCTTTCCAAGAATTAAAGAGCTGGGGAAGGTGAATATCCTCCGCCAGTGTAGTAATGTCTGCAAGACCACTGCTAGGTTCAGTCCCATTTTCAAGTGTCCCTAGGTCCTGACGACTCAGGCTGTTCTCTCCCAGATCAGCATTTTCAGAACCAGGCTGCTCCTCTTGGCTGAGGGGATCGGTGCAGGCCAGCGGCTGGGGAATATCAGGGATTCCCAAAGGGAGTAGTGGAGGATCTTGGTTTTCTATTGGGATCTGGTAGGCCTCCAGAGGCTTTGACAGCTTGGTTTTGATATCCTCCACGTTCTTACTCTCTGTTTGTCCCTGGCTTGGAGCTGGAGGCAGGGCCAGGAGACGCCTGGCACTCTGGACTGGAGCTGTCACTGAAATGTCCCCAAGTTCAGATGGTGGGTTACTCTCAAGTATGTGACTGTTTCTGCTACTGCAGGACTTGGGGAGTTCTTGAGTTTGTGTCACACAAAACGTCTGGCTTGGAGGTTGCAATCCCAGGGAATTTTTCATCACCAGGGAAGTCTCCATCACTACAAAGGGATCAAGGGAGAAGTCAGTCCCTGGTAAATGAGATGCTCCCCCTAAACACCAACACAGCAGTCGTGTACCTTTCAAGGGGTTCAGGGGCAAGATGGGCAAGGCATTTCTACTAACTCTTCTTAAGGATCATGGACAGTGCCCTATGCTACGAGGTAAGCGGTGACTGTTGTAATGCTTAACTGGTGATCATTTCATGTCACTGATCCTTGGCTCTCTTTGTATCTCATAGGACTGTTGTAAGTCCAATACAAAATGAGTCTTCTTTTTAAACAACTGAAATGTTTTACAAAGCCTAGCATTCTCATATAGAGTCCTTTCAATTCTCCCCACTTTCCCGAGAGGCTAAGAACACTTCACACCATGAACTAGGAGAGGGGGTAGAGCCCTTTCTGATGAAATACAGAAACAAAGACAGAGTCTTAGCCTGCTTGCTCTCTGGACAGGATCTCGGACCACAAGGTCTTAAATCCTGGTATAAATGACGGAAGTGAGGACACTTCAACTGGCACTCTCATAACAAGAGTTCTGAGACACCTTCCAAAGAGACTGTAGCAGTAGACGAGGGAAGGGAGTGCTACAGTGTGGTAGTACAGGGGGAATGCTCGGCTACAGCAGTGAAAAATGTGGTACCTATTGGTGTGCTCTCGGGGTTCTTGTACATGTAGCATAGATGACCTTTACAGTGTCCCTGCCACCTTCCCACCTGCATTAGGTGTTCTTTTTGTTTTTTTGTTTTTTTTAATTTACGTTTATTTATTGATTGATTGTTTGAACTTATTTATTCTACGTATTTATTTTTTTGGCTGCACAGGGTCTTCATTGCTGTGCACGGGCTTTCTCTAGTTGCGGCTAGCGGGGTCTACTCTTGGTTGCGCTGTGCGGGCTTCTCTTGTTGCGGAGCATGCGCTCTAGGCGCGTGGGCTTCGGTAGTTGCGGCTCACGGGCTCTAGAATGCAGGCTCAGTCGTTGTGGCACATGGGCTTAGTTGCTCCACGGCATGTGGGATCTTCCCAGACCAGGGCTCGAACCCGTGTCCCCCGCATTGCATTGGCAGGCGGATTCTTAACCACGGCGCCACCAGGGAAGCCCTAGGTGTTCTTATATAGAGTCTAAAAACAGAGGGCACTGAGCGAAGGTAGTGGTTACTAAAGGCTCAGGATCTAAATTCTACCTGTCTCTACACCCCTTCCCAGCTGTCGATTTGACCCCATTTGTGAATGCCGACCTCATTCTTCAGCTTTCTCTGCCGTTTGTATACTCACCTTGAAAACTTGTTTCTGTGATGCGTTGAGCAGACACAGGGTGGCAGATTGCAGAGGTGGAAGCTGGTGGTCGGATATTTGTGGGCTGAATCTCCTTCAGTCCCATTCCCATTTCTGGTTGCGCAGAGGCCCTACTTCCTGTGTATGACGCGGAGCCATAGGATTGCGGGCAGGAGCCAAGTTCTCCATACAGTGAAGACCCCAGTGTGCCTTGGTTATAGTAATATACCTGGCTTCCTTCCTGGTAGGGAAGTGACAGGCGGCTATGCCCCTGATTTGGAATCTGAGATGGTGCTCCCTGAGCAAGCCTGGCAGAAAGTGATGGATATAGAGGGACCATGTTATTGGCGTCTGAAGTTTTATCATACTGGGCTGCCATAAACATGGAGGAAGCAGCTGGGTGCCGGTCAGTGAGTGCCAGAGTAAAGTCTCCGAGTGAAGAGGAATTCTTTTCAGTGCTTCCTGTGATGTCCCACTCAAGAACACCTGGATAGGAAGGAGCTGAAGTGGAGATCTGGCTGTGGTCAGTAACTCCAGATAACATAGTCGTGCTGGAATGTTGGTAAAGGTAGGCACTACCCATGAGTGTCTGGAAAGAGGTACCGGTAGCCGATGCCGAACTGACGGCAGGGGCAGAGACTCTGGAGAAGTTGCAGACACTTCGTGTTAGGGAAGTTGCATTGCTCACCACAGGAAGAGAATGCTGCAGAGAATTTAGAGTTCCAAGTAGAGATGGATTTTGGAAATTTTCTGTAAGAACAAGAGGGTCATGAAAAACTCAGGGAGGTTGAGAAATTCTCACTACGTTTGAGGAACAGCATTATCTTAAGGTTCTTGCTCTCAGGACACCTCTACTATCGACCCTTCCTGAGAAACCCAAAATCAGACAGTTAATGATGGCTGTAAGGACTGAGCAGTTTTCCACTCTTCTGTATTAACTGCCTGTGCTCCCATCTTGGGCACAGATGGGCAGAAGAGCCAAGTGGTATGGTTCAGACATTGTTCTCTAGGCTGGAAGCAACCTTCTCCCTGCCCTGTCTTTCCCTTCAGCCTGCACTCGTATTGACTTCTATGCTATTTCCTAGACTGGAAGCATTTTAGAACTAGGAGGCCCTTAGAGAACTTTCTCTTTTTTCAGTCTCATTTCACGAGTAAGGAAACTGAGGCTCAGAGAGGTCGGGTTGACTTGTTCAGGTTCTCTCATTATGTTAGTGTCATTACCAGGTTTCAGAACCTAAGTATCCTGACTTCCTTGCCAGGACTCCACTCTGAGCATGATAGTGCCAGAAAGCAGGAGAAATAGAACTTATAATATAAGCATTTTTTTTGTCCATTAGAAAACAGTACGGCCATTACCATTGTCATCTTCAGTGTCTCCCTTTGCTTGTGCAGTTCCCACGCTATTACCTAGAGTTGACGTATATATAGCTCAGTCCAACTGGTGAACTGAAAGAGTCATTTTTGCCCTCTTCAAGCCTGGTTTCTCATCCTACCTCAAAATGATTACCCGAAAGTGGATTTCTTAAGTGCTTTTGGAAAGAGAAAAGTTATCTGATTACTTCAGATTACTCATCTATAAAGTGGTTATAACACCACCACCAATAATAATAGCAGTAATAATTAATAGATGAATAAGCTGATCTATTGCGTATGATTTATATGGAGGAAGATACAATAAGTTCTAGAAAGACAAAGAAAAATCATGAAAAACATGTTACGTAACGAAAAAGAAATCCATAGATATTAATGAAAACTGGGGTATGTGGGCAAGTATCAAAGCCTAATGAATTTACTAACAAATGACATTCTGTACCATACATGCAATATTATGAAAGTGAATTTTGCCCACTCTATTTTAGTGAATACTATTAACCAAAAAACACGATGGAGGTGATAGAGGTGAATGAATTCCTAGCCAATGCATACAGACAGAGACGATAAATCAGTAAAAAATGCACAACAAGCAACAGAATGCAACAAATGTGAATGTATAGGTAGCCACAACATATATAGACAAGTATTTCAATGAAAACCGGTACAAAGCAGACAGCAAAATAGTAAGTGTAAAAGAGTTTCATTATTGTGCTCATTCATATTTTTACCCAGCAAGTAACAGGTATTAAGCCTAGGAGAAATATATCTTTCCATGAATATAACTCATATAATAAGCAGAAAGGAAGCTTAAAAAGTATCAAGAAGGTTTTTGTATTTATCCTAGAACTTAGAATCATCTTCCACATCCAAGAAGACGACATCCCAAGACCTCAAAAAACCATCATCCCTAGAATCCAATTAAAAAAGATTTTCAAATGTAAGAAAATCCAAAGGACTCCACAACATTGTTTTAGATAAATGTGGATGTTTGTGTTTTCTTTTTTTCTCTTGCCGCGCCGCGTGGCCCTGGCCGTGAAAGCACCGAGTCCTAAAGCGCTGGACCGCCAGGGAATTCCCTAAATGGGGAATTAGAGATGTGGGGCTTGACTTTTTCTTTTTCTTCTCCGGTAGCTAAGATCTACAAGCGAACGATGGCTGTTGATCAATGTGCTCTCTGTGTTAGGAAGGAAATAACTGTAAAAATGAAAAGCAACCTTGCCTTAGAAGCTACATATCACACAAAGGAAATAGTCCTTCTGATTCAATGTAGAAGATATCATTTAAAATGTTTAATTGGTCAAATGTCTACCTAGTTTAAAAATTAGAAAGAATAGAACACTGAAAAGCAGCCCCCTAGATAACCACTTTGGTTTCTGGTTTCTAGGAAGCATCATTTCTAAAACATACTTCTAAAATGTTTCTATTCCAAACTGTCAAGTGCCAGCTGTATTCAGAGAGGCAATAAAAGAAAGAAAACGGAGTATGACTTTTCTGATAGGCTGCCCTTCCTGGTGATCCCCTGTTCTGGCCTTACTTTCCTTCTTAGTCTGTTAATGTAAGGATTTGCTACCATCAGCTTTGTTTTGCCCTGCTCTGAGCAGATTTCCCTCTGTGCTGTTTCTGCTTTAATTTAAAATCTTTGGCTCCCATCAACATTCCATGGCAAACTGCCTCTTTCTTGAGAGCTCCTCTGTGCTTTCCCTCTTCATTCTTATATTTTTTTCCCATCTCTTGGTTCCTGTTGGCCTGTGCTAATGAAAACAATCCTAAACTTGCTTACGTTTGACTCTGTGCCTCCCTATATAGCCCAGTACTCTCCATCCTCTCTCCCTATTCTCTCTTTTCAACTAGTCGAAATACTAGTGGAGGGAGACCATTGGAGATGAAACATCTTGGTATATATCGCTAGTTTTCTGTGTCACCTGGCTTTTCTATGTTTCTGTTGAAACACTCTTTTGAGAAGTCTCTGATTTCATTTTCTACATGGGTACCCTTTAAGGCTGAATATTGGAAAAGAAGGGGATCAGAGTGATCAACCCAATGTGGTATCCTAACGTAACAGATAAGGAAAGCAGCAGGCTTTGTGAGGCAGTCAGTGATTTGTCCAAAGTCACACAGACAGTAAACGTCAAAGTCAAAACTGAAATTAGGTCTCCAGACTTGTAGTTCAATACTTTCCCTCATTATTCCACGCTATTTTGAATCTCCTCCTCAATTTAGGGGCAAAAGAAATCGAACGCAAAACTTTCCAAAGTTTCTTTTCTTACCTGACATGGTCAGAGAAGAGGAGACATCAACTGCAGGTACAAGGGATGAGGAGACAACACTAGAGGATGTCTGAGTGGCTGCAGCTGAACGGCGCACGTGTCCAGTACAAAGGTCACTGGTTACTGGTCCAAACGGCTCCACGGAAACCCCAAGACCTCTACCAAGTGGTAGTAGGTTTGGTAGGAGAGTGATGTCACAAAGCAGGCAGTTGAAAGGTATGAGCTAGCCAATAGGGAGGTCCGATCCCCAACAGGAGGGCGGGCTTGGGTGAAGAGAGCGTAGGAGAGCTAAAACAACCCCTCAATTTCTGAGCTCTGGGGAGGAAATCCTAGAAGACAGATTTACCTCCCCCAGGCTCTTCCATTAGGGAAATCATTGCAACATTTCTTACAGACGTTCATTAATATAATTAACTAACAGTTACTTATATTCTACAGAGTATTCTATTTTATGTATCATATACTTAGAGCTATATAGATCTTATTTAACTAGTATCCTTAGGAAGGAAAGAGCCATGTAGTTTGAACTATTACAGTTGTAACTTGGTTAAAGAGCAGGGTGAAGTTTGTTGAGTGTACCCTGTGGAGAATGTTGTGGTCCAAGGCTCTTCTCTTTTAGTTTCTTCTCCTTGACTCCTACCTTCCTTGGGCTGGGCTAGGCTGGGGGCCAGGTTGGACTTGCGACTTAACATTTCTCTTCCGCTTTCTTTTTTTTTTTTTTTCTTCCATTATGGGCATTGCTTCTAGGACAAGCCTTGGTCTTGCATTGGATGTTCCTTCCTGTCAACTTCCAGCAGCAGGAGTCTTCTTTTCAGTGCTTGATGCTTCACGAAATAGACTCTGCCCATTGGCAGCAAATACCAGAGAGCCAGGAGACAGAGCTGGTTGCAGACCTTTCCTCTTCCAGCCTTTGGTTGCAATTGTTTTGCCCATGATTTGCTAGCTCTAGTTCCTTGGGCCACACAGGTATCCTGCCATCCAGCTCTTTTTATATGTGAGAGACATTCTGAACACTGTCCCTCTTTCTTTGCACAGAAGTATATACAGTGTGGCAGTTACCGTAATCTCCTCCCCCTTGCAAACAGCCCCTCTAGAATCTCGGACCTCTAGGACTCTCTGTCTTGCATGCTTGGGTGCAAGGCCAAGCACAATGAAGAGGAGAATAATTAGAGAAAGAGGAGGACATTGGTGGAGAACTGGGAGCAGGTAAGGTGAAAGGGCACCGGAGAAAAGAGATGCATGTAGGTTTTTTGGTTTCTGTGGGAAACAAGTTGACACACTTGGGCCTCATTTTGTATTAACAGAACAGAGAGTTGTAGATATAAGTAGCTAGATCGTGCAGCAACTGCCATGAAGTCTGTACACTGAAGAGAACAGTCTCACATCTAGTTTTCATTTTGTTTTATGTCATATTACCTTATTTATAGCATTCACTGGTATGTTTGTAGAACGCAGATGTTTTCAAATGCTCTGGTTTTGTCTACATGGTTATTTCCTTGTCCTATTTGTAAGGAATCCAACATTGTAAGACATATTGCATGTTTTTCTCTTGACGATTGTTTACCTTGAAGCGTCATGAGCTAACTTGAGCTGTTGGATTTTGTGGAGAAACTTTAAAAAGGGTCTGTGAAAAAGGCATTGTGGTGAGTCGCATTATGCACCCGAGCGTAAGGAGCAGATATCTGCCACCAGCCCAGCTTGGCCTGGATTGCCTCTGTGTTAGTTCCCCTGGTTAGTGCTTTTCTCCCTAACCACTCTTGTGACTGTGATAATGTGAGTTAAGGGCTGAGTTGCTAGTGATTTATGTGTGAGGTAGGCTGGTTTGAGGGAGGAAATCTATGGACCTAGTCATTTTCCTTGGTGGTAAGCTTTCAGGGGTGCAAAGATCGATCTTCCTGGGGACTTCTCTGGTACCAGGAAGATATCGCATAGATGGGACCTCCAAAGACACACATTTAATTTTTAGGCCTGTTGTTCCTATTATGAGATGTGAGTTTCTTCACTGATGGGGATGCTGCTTATCTGAGAAGAAACTGTGAAAGGTGGTGTAGTATAGAGGTGTGGCTTAAGCTTTTAAGTTTTCTTCAAGGTTTTTCCCCTAAGCTTCATACTTCAGACGGCCTACTTACATGAGACTAGTATGTGATGTCAGGCTAACAACTTCCTAAATACCTGCAAGCCAGATCAGTGTCTCTTTTCTCTATATTCCCATGGAAATCAAGGGTCCCGCCGAATTTTCCATCGAAACAGTTGATTTGTGCTGTCTCTAGGAATTCTAAAGGGCGTACCGTTGCTTCCTAACCGGTGTCATTTGGGAGATCCCCCTCTGTACGTTCAAATGATTAATTTTGAGACTCTGCTCATGTGTGCAGTAAACCCTTTAATTCCCTAAGACCTTCCTTTCCTCCATCTCATACCCCATTAAGCCCGCCTCAGTTTATCTCCTGAATTTCTTTGGAATCTGTCAGCTCTCCCTCAACATCCTAATACTGAACTTGCCTGTCTGTTGCGATTAGGTCCTAACTAGTGTCCATATATCTTGTTTCCCTCCAATCCATTCTTCACACAAGAAAGCTTCAAAGCAAGTTGGAACATTGCTCATAAACATCGCTCACAAACATTGTTTTGAGAATAGAAAACACACTGGTGGCCTTTAAGACTCTGCGTGCTCTAGAATCCTCTCTGCTTCTCTAGCCCCATCTTGTGCCACGTTTGCCCTCACTTTCTATGCTTCAGATACACTGAATTAACCTTAGTTCTCACTCATCTGACAGAAGTCAGTTGAGAAATTATTTTTCACTGTGATTCCTAGCATTAAGGAATTTGATGATCAGGTTTTGTATGAGGACTAAAACTAAACTGGGAAGTGGAAGAATTGCGTTTCAACTGTTTCAGTCAACACGCATGTATTAATGATACCTAAGTATTGAACACCGGGCTAGGTTTCATGAGGGATACAGAAGTTCTGGCCATCTCTGGTTTTGGGTATCCCTTATTTGTTGAGACCTTTGCGTTGTTTGGTTGCCTTTTGTCTGTTTTCCAGATGGGAAAACAGGAACAAGGGAAGTATAGGTTATTACTAGGTGGGGTTGAACAAGTGGAGCAGCAAACTGCAAAGCAGGAAGAAGAGGGACGTACTATAGAGGGATGTGATTTCCATTTTCAAGGCGCCTGCGTCCTGTGCAGGGAGACAGCCTAACATAAAATGTGCCTAACAAAAGATCTATTGACTTCTTACTAAAAATCTCCAGTTCATATAACCCAGGGGTTTATACCTTCTCCTTTAAAAGTTCTATTCCTGGGACTTCCCTGGTGGTCCAGTGGTGAAGACTCTGCGCTTCCAATGCAGCAGGCGTGGGTTCAATCCCTGGTTGGGGAGCTAAGATCCCACATGCTGCGCAGCCAAAGAAATTTTTTTCAAAAGTTATACTCCTGTGTTGTTGAATTTAGTGGTTTAGATTTTGTTTGAATGTTAAGAAGATTTCAGTTTATTTACCAGGAACAAACAAAACATAATGTAAAAATAGTTTCCCAGAAACGATTTCCATCGTTCTCTTCTTCCCTTTCTCCCGCAGACTGACTGGTGTTTCATCTTGACAAGTTCTCTGAAGTTCTCTGTCATTCCATAGGAAAGCGGTCTGGCTTGGAGGTTGCAATCCCAGGGAATTTTTCATCAGCGGGGAAGTCTCCATCACTACAGAGGAATCAAGGGAGAAGTCAGTCCCGGGTAAGTGAGATGCTCCCCCTAAACACCAACACAGCAGTCGTGTACCTTTCAAGGGGTTCAGGGGCAAGATGGGCAAGGCATTTCTACTAACTCTTCTTAAGGATCATGGACAGTGTGCCCTATGCTACGAGGTAAGCGGTGACTGTTGTAATTCTTACTGGTGATCATTTCATGTCACTGATCCTTGGCTCTCTTTGTATCTCATAGGACTGTTGTAAGTCCAATACAAAATGAGTCTTCTTTTTAAAAAACTGAAATGTTTTACAAAGCCTAGCATTCTCATAGAGAGTCCTTTGAATTCTCCCCACTTTCCCGAGAGGCTAAGAACACTTCACACCATGAACTAGGAGAGGGGGTAGAGCCCTTTCTGATGAAATATAGAAACAAAGACAGAGTCTTAGCCTGCTTGCTCTCTGGACAGGATCTCGGACCACAAGGTCTTAAATCCTGGTATAAATGACGGAAGTGAGGACAGTTCAACTGGCACTCTCATAACAAGAGTTCTGAAACACCTTCCAAAGAGACTGTAGCAGTAGACGAGGGAAGGGAGTGCTACAGTGTGGTAGTACAGGGGGAATGCTCGGCTACAGCAGTGAAAAATGTGGTACCTATTGGTGTGCTCTTGGGGTTCTTGTACATGTAGCATAGATGACCTTTACAGTGTCCCTCCCACCTTCCCACCTGCATTAGGTGTTCTGTTTTTTTGTTTGTTTGTTTGTTTTTAATTTACGTTTATTGATTGATTGATTGATTGAACTTATTTATTCTACGTATTTATTTTTTTGGCTGCACTGGGTCCTCATTGGTGTGCACGGGCTTTCTCTAGTTGCGGCTAGCGGGGTCTACTCTTGGTTGCGGTGTGCGGGCTTCTCATCGCGGTGGCCTCTCTTGTTGCGGAGCATGGGCTGTAGGCGCGTGGGCTTCGGTAGTTGCGGCTCACGGGCTCTGGAATGCTGGCTCAGTCGTTGTGGCACATGCGCTTAGTTGCTGCACGGCATGTGGGATCTTCGCAGACCGGGGCTCGAAGCCGTGTCCCCTGCATTGGCAGGCGCCACCAGGGAAGCCCTAGCTGTTCTTACATAGAGTCTAAAAACAGAGAGCACTGAGAGAAGGTAGTGGTTATTAAAGGCTCAGGATCTAAATTCTACCTGTCTCTACACCCCTTCCCAGCTGTCGATTTGACCCCGTTTGTGAATGCCGACCTCATTCTTCAACTTTCTCTGCCGTTTGTATACTCACCTTGAAAACTTGTTTCTGTGATGCGTTGAGCAGACACAGGGTGGCAGATTGCAGAGGTGGAAGCTGGTGGTCGGATATTTGTGGGCTGAATCTCCTTCAGTCCCATTCCCATTTCTGGTTGCGCAGAGGCCCTACTTCCTGTGTATGACGCGGAGCCATAGGATTGCGGGCAGGAGCCAAGTTCTCCATACAGTGAAGACCCCAGTGTGCCTTGGTTATAGTAATATACCTGGCTTCCTTCCTGGTAGGGAAGTGACAGGCGGCTATGCCCCTGATTTGTTCGTGGGCCTCCTGATACAGCAGTTCCCTTGGCTCTGGCCCTGTCGTCAGCTGCCCCTAGGAGGACTCTGAGCCCTAGCCACTTCTCTGGTAGATTTGCCTATTCCCCCACTATAATCACACCTGAATAAGGCAACTCAAACCTTTCAGAGATGTGTCGTGAACCTCTTGTTTTCTGAAATACCTATCTGGTGGTTGTGAGACTTAAGGCCAACCTCCCCGAGAGACTTTGTTTCTATTTCTCCTAGTAAACCTAGACTCATCTCCTGTCACCTTCAACTCTACTCCAATTGTGTTCTTTCAACCCAGACCCCTGACCCTGCTTTTTACTTCTGCCATTTCATCCTCACTCCTGCTTCCTTTCCTAAATCCATACGTCTCTTTTGGCCTTCCTAGCCCTGGGCCAAGTTCCTTCCTCTTTCCTCAGTTTTTACCCCTTTCCTTCATTCTCCCATCCAACTTTCAGGCCTTCCTTTCTCACGCCCCAGTTAGCAGCATCTCAAAATTCGAAAGGTTTATTACTCATCTATTAATTCTATTCCATTTACTTATTCGGTTCTATACCTATCTTACCTATGTATGGAAGAACCGCTGGTAGCCAAGGTGGCAGCAAGAATCCTAGCAGCTGTCACCTGACGTATCCGTAGTAGTCAGCAATTTCCATTTCTTTGTCCCTCTGGGTGAAAAATTGCAGCTTCCCCGAAGAGGTGTATCTGGCAGCATTCTCCCGTTGTTGTTGAGCCCGCCTCTTCATGGCCTCTCGCTCTGGCCTCTGCTCTTGTTCGATGGGCTTTGACATGACTGGCTCAGGCACGTTGGGTTCCCTCCATGGAACTCGTTGCTTGCTGAAGTCTTGGAGTAGAAGTTGGGTTTGGAGCTTGGGTGGGGACTGGCGCTTAGTCACAGCAGGGGGAACAGGCTCGCGCTGGAGAGAAGCGCCAGATGAAGTTTTGTAGGGTGCAGGCCTAGGAGCAGCAGGCTGAGGGACACGAGGCTGGGTATGGTTGGTCCAAGCCGGTTGGGTTGGGTTGGCCACAGTTGGCTGAGCTGGTTTGGCGGGACCTGGCAAAGAGGCAGGAGCTGGCTGGGATGAATTGACTGCAGCAGGTTGAGCTGAGTCAGTAGAACCAGGCTGGGCACGGTAAGCCACAGCAGGCCGATGTGAGGCCAGAGACTGTGGCCTCCGAGGAGCGGGTCGAGCTTGAGGCTTGTCCCAGGCAGAAAAAGGCAGAGGTATCAACTTGACCTTCCCAGGAGGAGGCCGCTCACACTGGGATGGAGATGGACACTCTGTTTCAGCACTGCTGTCTGCTTTCTGGGCTTGGACTTGCGTTTTCTCAGGCCTCTTACCCTCACGTGGGGTATGCCGCCGTGGCTGGATCGCTGGGGGTGGCTGGGGGTCTTTGGGGTTGCTTGAATTTCCCAAGAGCCGACAGGAAGAGAGCCCAGTTTTCGTCTCATTCTTCTTCCCCAGCGCATGAAGAACCTTCACAGACTCCAGCATGCGCACGCCAAGGGAGGTTCGAGGCTTTTGAAAGCTCTCTTGGCGAAGCTCAGTTTGGTGTTCCTTTCGCTTCGTGTTGGGGATTGCTGGCTTGTCTTCTGCCTTGACTTTGTTCCCTGACTGCTTGTTCTCTTCAGCCTTGTTTCTTCCTCTGGTCCTTTTGGTCTTTTCCTGCCCATGGCTCTCAGTTTTGCTGATCTTTCCGGATGCAGCTTTCTGAGGTTTGCCTTGAGAGTGCTTGGCCGTGTTCGCAGGAGCCCTGTCACTGACTGCAGCAGTGCATATAACCGCTTCTCCCCCTAACAGGCACTCTGGATCCTTTGGCTGGATTTTGGCCTTGGGAGCACCACCGATAGGCTCAGAGGCTTTCTGTTTGTTCTTCCTGGGTTGATCAGAGGGAACCTTTACGACACTTGGCTTTTCCTGCACCTGATTCACCTTAATGGCTCTGGTGTCTTCAGCTTTGATCACGTTGGGACCTTGGGATCGATCAAGATCTTTCCAAGAATTAAAGAGCTGGGGAAGGTGAATATCCTCCGCCAGTGTAGTAATGTCTGCAAGACCACTGCTAGGTTCAGTCCCATTTTCAAGTGTCCCTAGGTCCTGACGACTCAGGCTGTTCTCTCCCAGATCAGCATTTTCAGAACCAGGCTGCTCCTCTTGGCTGAGGGGATCGGTGCAGGCCAGCGGCTGGGGAATATCAGGGATTCCCAAAGGGAGTAGTGGAGGATCTTGGTTTTCTATTGGGATCTGGTAGGCCTCCAGAGGCTTTGACAGCTTGGTTTTGATATCCTCCACGTTCTTACTCTCTGTTTGTCCCTGGCTTGGAGCTGGAGGCAGGGCCAGGAGACGCCTGGCACTCTGGACTGGAGCTGTCACTGAAATGTCCCCAAGTTCAGATGGTGGGTTACTCTCAAGTATGTGACTGTTTCTGCTACTGCAGGACTTGGGGAGTTCTTGAGTTTGTGTCACACAAAACGTCTGGCTTGGAGGTTGCAATCCCAGGGAATTTTTCATCACCAGGGAAGTCTCCATCACTACAAAGGGATCAAGGGAGAAGTCAGTCCCTGGTAAATGAGATGCTCCCCCTAAACACCAACACAGCAGTCGTGTACCTTTCAAGGGGTTCAGGGGCAAGATGGGCAAGGCATTTCTACTAACTCTTCTTAAGGATCATGGACAGTGCCCTATGCTACGAGGTAAGCGGTGACTGTTGTAATGCTTAACTGGTGATCATTTCATGTCACTGATCCTTGGCTCTCTTTGTATCTCATAGGACTGTTGTAAGTCCAATACAAAATGAGTCTTCTTTTTAAACAACTGAAATGTTTTACAAAGCCTAGCATTCTCATATAGAGTCCTTTCAATTCTCCCCACTTTCCCGAGAGGCTAAGAACACTTCACACCATGAACTAGGAGAGGGGGTAGAGCCCTTTCTGATGAAATACAGAAACAAAGACAGAGTCTTAGCCTGCTTGCTCTCTGGACAGGATCTCGGACCACAAGGTCTTAAATCCTGGTATAAATGACGGAAGTGAGGACACTTCAACTGGCACTCTCATAACAAGAGTTCTGAGACACCTTCCAAAGAGACTGTAGCAGTAGACGAGGGAAGGGAGTGCTACAGTGTGGTAGTACAGGGGGAATGCTCGGCTACAGCAGTGAAAAATGTGGTACCTATTGGTGTGCTCTCGGGGTTCTTGTACATGTAGCATAGATGACCTTTACAGTGTCCCTGCCACCTTCCCACCTGCATTAGGTGTTCTTTTTGTTTTTTTGTTTTTTTTAATTTACGTTTATTTATTGATTGATTGTTTGAACTTATTTATTCTACGTATTTATTTTTTTGGCTGCACAGGGTCTTCATTGCTGTGCACGGGCTTTCTCTAGTTGCGGCTAGCGGGGTCTACTCTTGGTTGCGCTGTGCGGGCTTCTCTTGTTGCGGAGCATGCGCTCTAGGCGCGTGGGCTTCGGTAGTTGCGGCTCACGGGCTCTAGAATGCAGGCTCAGTCGTTGTGGCACATGGGCTTAGTTGCTCCACGGCATGTGGGATCTTCCCAGACCAGGGCTCGAACCCGTGTCCCCCGCATTGCATTGGCAGGCGGATTCTTAACCACGGCGCCACCAGGGAAGCCCTAGGTGTTCTTATATAGAGTCTAAAAACAGAGGGCACTGAGCGAAGGTAGTGGTTACTAAAGGCTCAGGATCTAAATTCTACCTGTCTCTACACCCCTTCCCAGCTGTCGATTTGACCCCATTTGTGAATGCCGACCTCATTCTTCAGCTTTCTCTGCCGTTTGTATACTCACCTTGAAAACTTGTTTCTGTGATGCGTTGAGCAGACACAGGGTGGCAGATTGCAGAGGTGGAAGCTGGTGGTCGGATATTTGTGGGCTGAATCTCCTTCAGTCCCATTCCCATTTCTGGTTGCGCAGAGGCCCTACTTCCTGTGTATGACGCGGAGCCATAGGATTGCGGGCAGGAGCCAAGTTCTCCATACAGTGAAGACCCCAGTGTGCCTTGGTTATAGTAATATACCTGGCTTCCTTCCTGGTAGGGAAGTGACAGGCGGCTATGCCCCTGATTTGGAATCTGAGATGGTGCTCCCTGAGCAAGCCTGGCAGAAAGTGATGGATATAGAGGGACCATGTTATTGGCGTCTGAAGTTTTATCATACTGGGCTGCCATAAACATGGAGGAAGCAGCTGGGTGCCGGTCAGTGAGTGCCAGAGTAAAGTCTCCGAGTGAAGAGGAATTCTTTTCAGTGCTTCCTGTGATGTCCCACTCAAGAACACCTGGATAGGAAGGAGCTGAAGTGGAGATCTGGCTGTGGTCAGTAACTCCAGATAACATAGTCGTGCTGGAATGTTGGTAAAGGTAGGCACTACCCATGAGTGTCTGGAAAGAGGTACCGGTAGCCGATGCCGAACTGACGGCAGGGGCAGAGACTCTGGAGAAGTTGCAGACACTTCGTGTTAGGGAAGTTGCATTGCTCACCACAGGAAGAGAATGCTGCAGAGAATTTAGAGTTCCAAGTAGAGATGGATTTTGGAAATTTTCTGTAAGAACAAGAGGGTCATGAAAAACTCAGGGAGGTTGAGAAATTCTCACTACGTTTGAGGAACAGCATTATCTTAAGGTTCTTGCTCTCAGGACACCTCTACTATCGACCCTTCCTGAGAAACCCAAAATCAGACAGTTAATGATGGCTGTAAGGACTGAGCAGTTTTCCACTCTTCTGTATTAACTGCCTGTGCTCCCATCTTGGGCACAGATGGGCAGAAGAGCCAAGTGGTATGGTTCAGACATTGTTCTCTAGGCTGGAAGCAACCTTCTCCCTGCCCTGTCTTTCCCTTCAGCCTGCACTCGTATTGACTTCTATGCTATTTCCTAGACTGGAAGCATTTTAGAACTAGGAGGCCCTTAGAGAACTTTCTCTTTTTTCAGTCTCATTTCACGAGTAAGGAAACTGAGGCTCAGAGAGGTCGGGTTGACTTGTTCAAGTTCTCTCATTATGTTAGTGTCATTACCAGGTTTCAGAACCTAAGTATCCTGACTTCCTTGCCAGGACTCCACTCTGAGCATGATAGTGCCAGAAAGCAGGAGAAATAGAACTTATAATATAAGCATTTTTTTTGTCCATTAGAAAACAGTACGGCCATTACCATTGTCATCTTCAGTGTCTCCCTTTGCTTGTGCAGTTCCCACGCTATTACCTAGAGTTGACGTATAGCTCAGTCCAACTGGTGAACTGAAAGAGTCATTTTTGCCCTCTTCAAGCCTGGTTTCTCATCCTACCTCAAAATGATTACCCGAAAGTGGATTTCTTAAGTGCTTTTGGAAAGAGAAAAGTTATCTGATTACTTCAGATTACTCATCTATAAAGTGGTTATAACACCACCACCAATAATAATAGCAGTAATAATTAATAGATGAATAAGCTGATCTATTGCGTATGATTTATATGGAGGAAGATACAATAAGTTCTAGAAAGACAAAGAAAAATCATGAAAAACATGTTACGTAACGAAAAAGAAATCCATAGATATTAATGAAAACTGGGGTATGTGGGCAAGTATCAAAGCCTAATGAATTTACTAACAAATGACATTCTGTACCATACATGCAATATTATGAAAGTGAATTTTGCCCACTCTATTTTAGTGAATACTATTAACCAAAAAACACGATGGAGGTGATAGAGGTGAATGAATTCCTAGCCAATGCATACAGACAGAGACGATAAATCAGTAAAAAATGCACAACAAGCAACAGAATGCAACAAATGTGAATGTATAGGTAGCCACAACATATATAGACAAGTATTTCAATGAAAACCGGTACAAAGCAGACAGCAAAATAGTAAGTGTAAAAGAGTTTCATTATTGTGCTCATTCATATTTTTACCCAGCAAGTAACAGGTATTAAGCCTAGGAGAAATATATCTTTCCATGAATATAACTCATATAATAAGCAGAAAGGAAGCTTAAAAAGTATCAAGAAGGTTTTTGTATTTATCCTAGAACTTAGAATCATCTTCCACATCCAAGAAGACGACATCCCAAGACCTCAAAAAACCATCATCCCTAGAATCCAATTAAAAAAGATTTTCAAATGTAAGAAAATCCAAAGGACTCCACAACATTGTTTTAGATAAATGTGGATGTTTGTGTTTTCTTTTTTTCTCTTGCCGCGCCGCGTGGCCCTGGCCGTGAAAGCACCGAGTCCTAAAGCGCTGGACCGCCAGGGAATTCCCTAAATGGGGAATTAGAGATGTGGGGCTTGACTTTTTCTTTTTCTTCTCCGGTAGCTAAGATCTACAAGCGAACGATGGCTGTTGATCAATGTGCTCTCTGTGTTAGGAAGGAAATAACTGTAAAAATGAAAAGCAACCTTGCCTTAGAAGCTACATATCACACAAAGGAAATAGTCCTTCTGATTCAATGTAGAAGATATCATTTAAAATGTTTAATTGGTCAAATGTCTACCTAGTTTAAAAATTAGAAAGAATAGAACACTGAAAAGCAGCCCCCTAGATAACCACTTTGGTTTCTGGTTTCTAGGAAGCATCATTTCTAAAACATACTTCTAAAATGTTTCTATTCCAAACTGTCAAGTGCCAGCTGTATTCAGAGAGGCAATAAAAGAAAGAAAACGGAGTATGACTTTTCTGATAGGCTGCCCTTCCTGGTGATCCCCTGTTCTGGCCTTACTTTCCTTCTTAGTCTGTTAATGTAAGGATTTGCTACCATCAGCTTTGTTTTGCCCTGCTCTGAGCAGATTTCCCTCTGTGCTGTTTCTGCTTTAATTTAAAATCTTTGGCTCCCATCAACATTCCATGGCAAACTGCCTCTTTCTTGAGAGCTCCTCTATGCTTTCCCTCTTCATTCTTATATTTTTTTCCCATCTCTTGGTTCCTGTTGGCCTGTGCTAATGAAAACAATCCTAAACTTGCTTACGTTTGACTCTGTGCCTCCCTATATAGCCCAGTACTCTCCATCCTCTCTCCCTATTCTCTCTTTTCAACTAGTCGAAATACTAGTGGAGGGAGACCATTGGAGATGAAACATCTTGGTATATATCGCTAGTTTTCTGTGTCACCTGGCTTTTCTATGTTTCTGTTGAAACACTCTTTTGAGAAGTCTCTGATTTCATTTTCTACATGGGTACCCTTTAAGGCTGAATATTGGAAAAGAAGGGGATCAGAGTGATCAACCCAATGTGGTATCCTAACGTAACAGATAAGGAAAGCAGCAGGCTTTGTGAGGCAGTCAGTGATTTGTCCAAAGTCACACAGACAGTAAACGTCAAAGTCAAAACTGAAATTAGGTCTCCAGACTTGTAGTTCAATACTTTCCCTCATTATTCCACGCTATTTTGAATCTCCTCCTCAATTTAGGGGCAAAAGAAATCGAACGCAAAACTTTCCAAAGTTTCTTTTCTTACCTGACATGGTCAGAGAAGAGGAGACATCAACTGCAGGTACAAGGGATGAGGAGACAACACTAGAGGATGTCTGAGTGGCTGCAGCTGAACGGCGCACGTGTCCAGTACAAAGGTCACTGGTTACTGGTCCAAACGGCTCCACGGAAACCCCAAGACCTCTACCAAGTGGTAGTAGGTTTGGTAGGAGAGTGATGTCACAAAGCAGGCAGTTGAAAGGTATGAGCTAGCCAATAGGGAGGTCCGATCCCCAACAGGAGGGCGGGCTTGGGTGAAGAGAGCGTAGGAGAGCTAAAACAACCCCTCAATTTCTGAGCTCTGGGGAGGAAATCCTAGAAGACAGATTTACCTCCCCCAGGCTCTTCCATTAGGGAAATCATTGCAACATTTCTTACAGACGTTCATTAATATAATTAACTAACAGTTACTTATATTCTACAGAGTATTCTATTTTATGTATCATATACTTAGAGCTATATAGATCTTATTTAACTAGTATCCTTAGGAAGGAAAGAGCCATGTAGTTTGAACTATTACAGTTGTAACTTGGTTAAAGAGCAGGGTGAAGTTTGTTGAGTGTACCCTGTGGAGAATGTTGTGGTCCAAGGCTCTTCTCTTTTAGTTTCTTCTCCTTGACTCCTACCTTCCTTGGGCTGGGCTAGGCTGGGGGCCAGGTTGGACTTGCGACTTAACATTTCTCTTCCGCTTTCTTTTTTTTTTTTTTTCTTCCATTATGGGCATTGCTTCTAGGACAAGCCTTGGTCTTGCATTGGATGTTCCTTCCTGTCAACTTCCAGCAGCAGGAGTCTTCTTTTCAGTGCTTGATGCTTCACGAAATAGACTCTGCCCATTGGCAGCAAATACCAGAGAGCCAGGAGACAGAGCTGGTTGCAGACCTTTCCTCTTCCAGCCTTTGGTTGCAATTGTTTTGCCCATGATTTGCTAGCTCTAGTTCCTTGGGCCACACAGGTATCCTGCCATCCAGCTCTTTTTATATGTGAGAGACATTCTGAACACTGTCCCTCTTTCTTTGCACAGAAGTATATACAGTGTGGCAGTTACCGTAATCTCCTCCCCCTTGCAAACAGCCCCTCTAGAATCTCGGACCTCTAGGACTCTCTGTCTTGCATGCTTGGGTGCAAGGCCAAGCACAATGAAGAGGAGAATAATTAGAGAAAGAGGAGGACATTGGTGGAGAACTGGGAGCAGGTAAGGTGAAAGGGCACCGGAGAAAAGAGATGCATGTAGGTTTTTTGGTTTCTGTGGGAAACAAGTTGACACACTTGGGCCTCATTTTGTATTAACAGAACAGAGAGTTGTAGATATAAGTAGCTAGATCGTGCAGCAACTGCCATGAAGTCTGTACACTGAAGAGAACAGTCTCACATCTAGTTTTCATTTTGTTTTATGTCATATTACCTTATTTATAGCATTCACTGGTATGTTTGTAGAACGCAGATGTTTTCAAATGCTCTGGTTTTGTCTACATGGTTATTTCCTTGTCCTATTTGTAAGGAATCCAACATTGTAAGACATATTGCATGTTTTTCTCTTGACGATTGTTTACCTTGAAGCGTCATGAGCTAACTTGAGCTGTTGGATTTTGTGGAGAAACTTTAAAAAGGGTCTGTGAAAAAGGCATTGTGGTGAGTCGCATTATGCACCCGAGCGTAAGGAGCAGATATCTGCCACCAGCCCAGCTTGGCCTGGATTGCCTCTGTGTTAGTTCCCCTGGTTAGTGCTTTTCTCCCTAACCACTCTTGTGACTGTGATAATGTGAGTTAAGGGCTGAGTTGCTAGTGATTTATGTGTGAGGTAGGCTGGTTTGAGGGAGGAAATCTATGGACCTAGTCATTTTCCTTGGTGGTAAGCTTTCAGGGGTGCAAAGATCGATCTTCCTGGAGACTTCTCTGGTACCAGGAAGATATCGCATAGATGGGACCTCCAAAGACACACATTTAATTTTTAGGCCTGTTGTTCCTATTATGAGATGTGAGTTTCTTCACTGATGGGGATGCTGCTTATCTGAGAAGAAACTGTGAAAGGTGGTGTAGTGTAGAGGTGTGGCTTAAGCTTTTAAGTTTTCTTCAAGGTTTTTCCCCTAAGCTTCATACTTCAGACGGCCTACTTACATGAGACTAGTATGTGATGTCAGGCTAACAACTTCCTAAATACCTGCAAGCCAGATCAGTGTCTCTTTTCTCTATATTCCCATGGAAATCAAGGGTCCCGCCGAATTTTCCATCGAAACAGTTGATTTGTGCTGTCTCTAGGAATTCTAAAGGGCGTACCGTTGCTTCCTAACCGGTGTCATTTGGGAGATCCCCCTCTGTACGTTCAAATGATTAATTTTGAGACTCTGCTCATGTGTGCAGTAAACCCTTTAATTCCCTAAGACCTTCCTTTCCTCCATCTCATACCCCATTAAGCCCGCCTCAGTTTATCTCCTGAATTTCTTTGGAATCTGTCAGCTCTCCCTCAACATCCTAATACTGAACTTGCCTGTCTGTTGCGATTAGGTCCTAACTAGTGTCCATATATCTTGTTTCCCTCCAATCCATTCTTCACACAAGAAAGCTTCAAAGCAAGTTGGAACATTGCTCATAAACATCGCTCACAAACATTGTTTTGAGAATAGAAAACACACTGGTGGCCTTTAAGACTCTGCGTGCTCTAGAATCCTCTCTGCTTCTCTAGCCCCATCTTGTGCCACGTTTGCCCTCACTTTCTATGCTTCAGATACACTGAATTAACCTTAGTTCTCACTCATCTGACAGAAGTCAGTTGAGAAATTATTTTTCACTGTGATTCCTAGCATTAAGGAATTTGATGATCAGGTTTTGTATGAGGACTAAAACTAAACTGGGAAGTGGAAGAATTGCGTTTCAACTGTTTCAGTCAACACGCATGTATTAATGATACCTAAGTATTGAACACCGGGCTAGGTTTCATGAGGGATACAGAAGTTCTGGCCATCTCTGGTTTTGGGTATCCCTTATTTGTTGAGACCTTTGCGTTGTTTGGTTGCCTTTTGTCTGTTTTCCAGATGGGAAAACAGGAACAAGGGAAGTATAGGTTATTACTAGGTGGGGTTGAACAAGTGGAGCAGCAAACTGCAAAGCAGAAAGAAGAGGGACGTACTATAGAGGGATGTGATTTCCATTTTCAAGGCGCCTGCGTCCTGTGCAGGGAGACAGCCTAACATAAAATGTGCCTAACAAAAGATCTATTGACTTCTTACTAAAAATCTCCAGTTCATATAACCCAGGGGTTTATACCTTCTCCTTTAAAAGTTCTATTCCTGGGACTTCCCTGGTGGTCCAGTGGTGAAGACTCTGCGCTTCCAATGCAGCAGGCGTGGGTTCAATCCCTGGTTGGGGAGCTAAGATCCCACATGCTGCGTAGCCAAAGAAATTTTTTTCAAAAGTTATACTCCTGTGTTGTTGAATTTAGTGGTTTAGATTTTGTTTGAATGTTAAGAAGATTTCAGTTTATTTACCAGGAACAAACAAAACATAATGTAAAAATAGTTTCCCAGAAACGATTTCCATCGTTCTCTTCTTCCCTTTCTCCCGCAGACTGACTGGTGTTTCATCTTGACAAGTTCTCTGAAGTTCTCTGTCATTCCATAGGAAAGCGGTCTGGCTTGGAGGTTGCAATCCCAGGGAATTTTTCATCAGCGGGGAAGTCTCCATCACTACAGAGGAATCAAGGTTGAAGTCAGTCCCGGGTAAGTGAGATGCTCCCCCTAAACACCAACACAGCAGTCGTGTACCTTTCAAGGGGTTCAGGGGCAAGATGGGCAAGGCATTTCTACTAACTCTTCTTAAGGATCATGGACAGTGTGCCCTATGCTACGAGGTAAGCGGTGACTGTTGTAATTCTTACTGGTGATCATTTCATGTCACTGATCCTTGGCTCTCTTTGTATCTCATAGGACTGTTGTAAGTCCAATACAAAATGAGTCTTCTTTTTAAAAAACTGAAATGTTTTACAAAGCCTAGCATTCTCATAGAGAGTCCTTTGAATTCTCCCCACTTTCCCGAGAGGCTAAGAACACTTCACACCATGAACTAGGAGAGGGGGTAGAGCCCTTTCTGATGAAATATAGAAACAAAGACAGAGTCTTAGCCTGCTTGCTCTCTGGACAGGATCTCGGACCACAAGGTCTTAAATCCTGGTATAAATGACGGAAGTGAGGACAGTTCAACTGGCACTCTCATAACAAGAGTTCTGAAACACCTTCCAAAGAGACTGTAGCAGTAGACGAGGGAAGGGAGTGCTACAGTGTGGTAGTACAGGGGGAATGCTCGGCTACAGCAGTGAAAAATGTGGTACCTATTGGTGTGCTCTTGGGGTTCTTGTACATGTAGCATAGATGACCTTTACAGTGTCCCTCCCACCTTCCCACCTGCATTAGGTGTTCTGTTTTTTTGTTTGTTTTTTTTTTTTAATTTACGTTTATTGATTGATTGATTGATTGAACTTATTTATTCTACGTATTTATTTTTTTGGCTGCACTGGGTCCTCATTGGTGTGCACGGGCTTTCTCTAGTTGCGGCTAGCGGGGTCTACTCTTGGTTGCGGTGTGCGGGCTTCTCATCGCGGTGGCCTCTCTTGTTGCGGAGCATGGGCTGTAGGCGCGTGGGCTTCGGTAGTTGCGGCTCACGGGCTCTGGAATGCTGGCTCAGTCGTTGTGGCACATGCGCTTAGTTGCTGCACGGCATGTGGGATCTTCGCAGACCGGGGCTCGAAGCCGTGTCCCCTGCATTGGCAGGCGCCACCAGGGAAGCCCTAGCTGTTCTTACATAGAGTCTAAAAACAGAGAGCACTGAGAGAAGGTAGTGGTTATTAAAGGCTCAGGATCTAAATTCTACCTGTCTCTACACCCCTTCCCAGCTGTCGATTTGACCCCGTTTGTGAATGCCGACCTCATTCTTCAACTTTCTCTGCCGTTTGTATACTCACCTTGAAAACTTGTTTCTGTGATGCGTTGAGCAGACACAGGGTGGCAGATTGCAGAGGTGGAAGCTGGTGGTCGGATATTTGTGGGCTGAATCTCCTTCAGTCCCATTCCCATTTCTGGTTGCGCAGAGGCCCTACTTCCTGTGTATGACGCGGAGCCATAGGATTGCGGGCAGGAGCCAAGTTCTCCATACAGTGAAGACCCCAGTGTGCCTTGGTTATAGTAATATACCTGGCTTCCTTCCTGGTAGGGAAGTGACAGGCGGCTATGCCCCTGATTTGTTCGTGGGCCTCCTGATACAGCAGTTCCCTTGGCTCTGGCCCTGTCGTCAGCTGCCCCTAGGAGGACTCTGAGCCCTAGCCACTTCTCTGGTAGATTTGCCTATTCCCCCACTATAATCACACCTGAATAAGGCAACTCAAACCTTTCAGAGATGTGTCGTGAACCTCTTGTTTTCTGAAATACCTATCTGGTGGTTGTGAGACTTAAGGCCAACCTCCCCGAGAGACTTTGTTTCTATTTCTCCTAGTAAACCTAGACTCATCTCCTGTCACCTTCAACTCTACTCCAATTGTGTTCTTTCAACCCAGACCCCTGACCCTGCTTTTTACTTCTGCCATTTCATCCTCACTCCTGCTTCCTTTCCTAAATCCATACGTCTCTTTTGGCCTTCCTAGCCCTGGGCCAAGTTCCTTCCTCTTTCCTCAGTTTTTACCCCTTTCCTTCATTCTCCCATCCAACTTTCAGGCCTTCCTTTCTCACGCCCCAGTTAGCAGCATCTCAAAATTCGAAAGGTTTATTACTCATCTATTAATTCTATTCCATTTACTTATTCGGTTCTATACCTATCTTACCTATGTATGGAAGAACCGCTGGTAGCCAAGGTGGCAGCAAGAATCCTAGCAGCTGTCACCTGACGTATCCGTAGTAGTCAGCAATTTCCATTTCTTTGTCCCTCTGGGTGAAAAATTGCAGCTTCCCCGAAGAGGTGTATCTGGCAGCATTCTCCCGTTGTTGTTGAGCCCGCCTCTTCATGGCCTCTCGCTCTGGCCTCTGCTCTTGTTCGATGGGCTTTGACATGACTGGCTCAGGCACGTTGGGTTCCCTCCATGGAACTCGTTGCTTGCTGAAGTCTTGGAGTAGAAGTTGGGTTTGGAGCTTGGGTGGGGACTGGCGCTTAGTCACAGCAGGGGGAACAGGCTCGCGCTGGAGAGAAGCGCCAGATGAAGTTTTGTAGGGTGCAGGCCTAGGAGCAGCAGGCTGAGGGACACGAGGCTGGGTATGGTTGGTCCAAGCCGGTTGGGTTGGGTTGGCCACAGTTGGCTGAGCTGGTTTGGCGGGACCTGGTAAAGAGGCAGGAGCTGGCTGGGATGAATTGACTGCAGCAGGTTGAGCTGAGTCAGTAGAACCAGGCTGGGCACGGTAAGCCACAGCAGGCCGATGTGAGGCCAGAGACTGTGGCCTCCGAGGAGCGGGTCGAGCTTGAGGCTTGTCCCAGGCAGAAAAAGGCAGAGGTATCAACTTGACCTTCCCAGGAGGAGGCCGCTCACACTGGGATGGAGATGGACACTCTGTTTCAGCACTGCTGTCTGCTTTCTGGGCTTGGACTTGCGTTTTCTCAGGCCTCTTACCCTCACGTGGGGTATGCCGCCGTGGCTGGATCGCTGGGGGTGGCTGGGGGTCTTTGGGGTTGCTTGAATTTCCCAAGAGCCGACAGGAAGAGAGCCCAGTTTTCGTCTCATTCTTCTTCCCCAGCGCATGAAGAACCTTCACAGACTCCAGCATGCGCACGCCAAGGGAGGTTCGAGGCTTTTGAAAGCTCTCTTGGCGAAGCTCAGTTTGGTGTTCCTTTCGCTTCGTGTTGGGGATTGCTGGCTTGTCTTCTGCCTTGACTTTGTTCCCTGACTGCTTGTTCTCTTCAGCCTTGTTTCTTCCTCTGGTCCTTTTGGTCTTTTCCTGCCCATGGCTCTCAGTTTTGCTGATCTTTCCGGATGCAGCTTTCTGAGGTTTGCCTTGAGAGTGCTTGGCCGTGTTCGCAGGAGCCCTGTCACTGACTGCAGCAGTGCATATAACCGCTTCTCCCCCTAACAGGCACTCTGGATCCTTTGGCTGGATTTTGGCCTTGGGAGCACCACTGATAGGCTCAGAGGCTTTCTGTTTGTTCTTCCTGGGTTGATCAGAGGGAACCTTTACGACACTTGGCTTTTCCTGCACCTGATTCACCTTAATGGCTCTGGTGTCTTCAGCTTTGATCACGTTGGGACCTTGGGATCGATCAAGATCTTTCCAAGAATTAAAGAGCTGGGGAAGGTGAATATCCTCCGCCAGTGTAGTAATGTCTGCAAGACCACTGCTAGGTTCAGTCCCATTTTCAAGTGTCCCTAGGTCCTGACGACTCAGGCTGTTCTCTCCCAGATCAGCATTTTCAGAACCAGGCTGCTCCTCTTGGCTGAGGGGATCGGTGCAGGCCAGCGGCTGGGGAATATCAGGGATTCCCAAAGGGAGTAGTGGAGGATCTTGGTTTTCTATTGGGATCTGGTAGGCCTCCAGAGGCTTTGACAGCTTGGTTTTGATATCCTCCACGTTCTTACTCTCTGTTTGTCCCTGGCTTGGAGCTGGAGGCAGGGCCAGGAGACGCCTGGCACTCTGGACTGGAGCTGTCACTGAAATGTCCCCAAGTTCAGATGGTGGGTTACTCTCAAGTATGTGACTGTTTCTGCTACTGCAGGACTTGGGGAGTTCTTGAGTTTGTGTCACACAAAACGTCTGGCTTGGAGGTTGCAATCCCAGGGAATTTTTCATCACCAGGGAAGTCTCCATCACTACAAAGGGATCAAGGGAGAAGTCAGTCCCTGGTAAATGAGATGCTCCCCCTAAACACCAACACAGCAGTCGTGTACCTTTCAAGGGGTTCAGGGGCAAGATGGGCAAGGCATTTCTACTAACTCTTCTTAAGGATCATGGACAGTGCCCTATGCTACGAGGTAAGCGGTGACTGTTGTAATGCTTAACTGGTGATCATTTCATGTCACTGATCCTTGGCTCTCTTTGTATCTCATAGGACTGTTGTAAGTCCAATACAAAATGAGTCTTCTTTTTAAACAACTGAAATGTTTTACAAAGCCTAGCATTCTCATATAGAGTCCTTTCAATTCTCCCCACTTTCCCGAGAGGCTAAGAACACTTCACACCATGAACTAGGAGAGGGGGTAGAGCCCTTTCTGATGAAATACAGAAACAAAGACAGAGTCTTAGCCTGCTTGCTCTCTGGACAGGATCTCGGACCACAAGGTCTTAAATCCTGGTATAAATGACGGAAGTGAGGACAGTTCAACTTGCACTCTCATAACAAGAGTTCTGAGACACCTTCCAAAGAGACTGTAGCAGTAGACGAGGGAAGGGAGTGCTACAGTGTGGTAGTACAGGGGGAATGCTCGGCTACAGCAGTGAAAAATGTGGTACCTATTGGTGTGCTCTCGGGGTTCTTGTACATGTAGCATAGATGACCTTTACAGTGTCCCTGCCACCTTCCCACCTGCATTAGGTGTTCTTTTTGTTTTTTTGTTTTTTTTAATTTACGTTTATTTATTGATTGATTGTTTGAACTTATTTATTCTACGTATTTATTTTTTTGGCTGCACAGGGTCTTCATTGCTGTGCACGGGCTTTCTCTAGTTGCGGCTAGCGGGGTCTACTCTTGGTTGCGCTGTGCGGGCTTCTCTTGTTGCGGAGCATGCGCTCTAGGCGCGTGGGCTTCGGTAGTTGCGGCTCACGGGCTCTAGAATGCAGGCTCAGTCGTTGTGGCACATGGGCTTAGTTGCTCCACGGCATGTGGGATCTTCCCAGACCAGGGCTCGAACCCGTGTCCCCCGCATTGCATTGGCAGGCGGATTCTTAACCACGGCGCCACCAGGGAAGCCCTAGGTGTTCTTATATAGAGTCTAAAAACAGAGGGCACTGAGCGAAGGTAGTGGTTACTAAAGGCTCAGGATCTAAATTCTACCTGTCTCTACACCCCTTCCCAGCTGTCGATTTGACCCCATTTGTGAATGCCGACCTCATTCTTCAGCTTTCTCTGCCGTTTGTATACTCACCTTGAAAACTTGTTTCTGTGATGCGTTGAGCAGACACAGGGTGGCAGATTGCAGAGGTGGAAGCTGGTGGTCGGATATTTGTGGGCTGAATCTCCTTCAGTCCCATTCCCATTTCTGGTTGCGCAGAGGCCCTACTTCCTGTGTATGACGCGGAGCCATAGGATTGCGGGCAGGAGCCAAGTTCTCCATACAGTGAAGACCCCAGTGTGCCTTGGTTATAGTAATATACCTGGCTTCCTTCCTGGTAGGGAAGTGACAGGCGGCTATGCCCCTGATTTGGAATCTGAGATGGTGCTCCCTGAGCAAGCCTGGCAGAAAGTGATGGATATAGAGGGACCATGTTATTGGCGTCTGAAGTTTTATCATACTGGGCTGCCATAAACATGGAGGAAGCAGCTGGGTGCCGGTCAGTGAGTGCCAGAGTAAAGTCTCCGAGTGAAGAGGAATTCTTTTCAGTGCTTCCTGTGATGTCCCACTCAAGAACACCTGGATAGGAAGGAGCTGAAGTGGAGATCTGGCTGTGGTCAGTAACTCCAGATAACATAGTCGTGCTGGAATGTTGGTAAAGGTAGGCACTACCCATGAGTGTCTGGAAAGAGGTACCGGTAGCCGATGCCGAACTGACGGCAGGGGCAGAGACTCTGGAGAAGTTGCAGACACTTCGTGTTAGGGAAGTTGCATTGCTCACCACAGGGAGAGAATGCTGCAGAGAATTTAGAGTTCCAAGTAGAGATGGATTTTGGAAATTTTCTGTAAGAACAAGAGGGTCATGAAAAACTCAGGGAGGTTGAGAAATTCTCACTACGTTTGAGGAACAGCATTATCTTAAGGTTCTTGCTCTCAGGACACCTCTACTATCGACCCTTCCTGAGAAACCCAAAATCAGACAGTTAATGATGGCTGTAAGGACTGAGCAGTTTTCCACTCTTCTGTATTAACTGCCTGTGCTCCCATCTTGGGCACAGATGGGCAGAAGAGCCAAGTGGTATGGTTCAGACATTGTTCTCTAGGCTGGAAGCAACCTTCTCCCTGCCCTGTCTTTCCCTTCAGCCTGCACTCGTACTGACTTCTATGCTATTTCCTAGACTGGAAGCATTTTAGAACTAGGAGGCCCTTAGAGAACTTTCTCTTTTTTCAGTCTCATTTCACGAGTAAGGAAACTGAGGCTCAGAGAGGTCGGGTTGACTTGTTCAAGTTCTCTCATTATGTTAGTGTCATTACCAGGTTTCAGAACCTAAGTATCCTGACTTCCTTGCCAGGACTCCACTCTGAGCATGATAGTGCCAGAAAGCAGGAGAAATAGAACTTATAATATAAGCATTTTTTTTGTCCATTAGAAAACAGTACGGCCATTACCATTGTCATCTTCAGTGTCTCCCTTTGCTTGTGCAGTTCCCACGCTATTACCTAGAGTTGACGTATAGCTCAGTCCAACTGGTGAACTGAAAGAGTCATTTTTGCCCTCTTCAAGCCTGGTTTCTCATCCTACCTCAAAATGATTACCCGAAAGTGGATTTCTTAAGTGCTTTTGGAAAGAGAAAAGTTATCTGATTACTTCAGATTACTCATCTATAAAGTGGTTATAACACCACCACCAATAATAATAGCAGTAATAATTAATAGATGAATAAGCTGATCTATTGCGTATGATTTATATGGAGGAAGATACAATAAGTTCTAGAAAGACAAAGAAAAATCATGAAAAACATGTTACGTAACGAAAAAGAAATCCATAGATATTAATGAAAACTGGGGTATGTGGGCAAGTATCAAAGCCTAATGAATTTACTAACAAATGACATTCTGTACCATACATGCAATATTATGAAAGTGAATTTTGCCCACTCTATTTTAGTGAATACTATTAACCAAAAAACACGATGGAGGTGATAGAGGTGAATGAATTCCTAGCCAATGCATACAGACAGAGACGATAAATCAGTAAAAAATGCACAACAAGCAACAGAATGCAACAAATGTGAATGTATAGGTAGCCACAACATATATAGACAAGTATTTCAATGAAAACCGGTACAAAGCAGACAGCAAAATAGTAAGTGTAAAAGAGTTTCATTATTGTGCTCATTCATATTTTTACCCAGCAAGTAACAGGTATTAAGCCTAGGAGAAATATATCTTTCCATGAATATAACTCATATAATAAGCAGAAAGGAAGCTTAAAAAGTATCAAGAAGGTTTTTGTATTTATCCTAGAACTTAGAATCATCTTCCACATCCAAGAAGACGACATCCCAAGACCTCAAAAAACCATCATCCCTAGAATCCAATTAAAAAAGATTTTCAAATGTAAGAAAATCCAAAGGACTCCACAACATTGTTTTAGATAAATGTGGATGTTTGTGTTTTCTTTTTTTCTCTTGCCACGCCGCGTGGCCCTGGCCGTGAAAGCACCGAGTCCTAAAGCGCTGGACCGCCAGGGAATTCCCTAAATGGGGAATTAGAGATGTGGGGCTTGACTTTTTCTTTTTCTTCTCCGGTAGCTAAGATCTACAAGCGAACGATGGCTGTTGATCAATGTGCTCTCTGTGTTAGGAAGGAAATAACTGTAAAAATGAAAAGCAACCTTGCCTTAGAAGCTACATATCACACAAAGGAAATAGTCCTTCTGATTCAATGTAGAAGATATCATTTAAAATGTTTAATTGGTCAAATGTCTACCTAGTTTAAAAATTAGAAAGAATAGAACACTGAAAAGCAGCCCCCTAGATAACCACTTTGGTTTCTGGTTTCTAGGAAGCATCATTTCTAAAACATACTTCTAAAATGTTTCTATTCCAAACTGTCAAGTGCCAGCTGTATTCAGAGAGGCAATAAAAGAAAGAAAACGGAGTATGACTTTTCTGATAGGCTGCCCTTCCTGGTGATCCCCTGTTCTGGCCTTACTTTCCTTCTTAGTCTGTTAATGTAAGGATTTGCTACCATCAGCTTTGTTTTGCCCTGCTCTGAGCAGATTTCCCTCTGTGCTGTTTCTGCTTTAATTTAAAATCTTTGGCTCCCATCAACATTCCATGGCAAACTGCCTCTTTCTTGAGAGCTCCTCTATGCTTTCCCTCTTCATTCTTATATTTTTTTCCCATCTCTTGGTTCCTGTTGGCCTGTGCTAATGAAAACAATCCTAAACTTGCTTACGTTTGACTCTGTGCCTCCCTATATAGCCCAGTACTCTCCATCCTCTCTCCCTATTCTCTCTTTTCAACTAGTCGAAATACTAGTGGAGGGAGACCATTGGAGATGAAACATCTTGGTATATATCGCTAGTTTTCTGTGTCACCTGGCTTTTCTATGTTTCTGTTGAAACACTCTTTTGAGAAGTCTCTGATTTCATTTTCTACATGGGTACCCTTTAAGGCTCAATATTGGAAAAGAAGGGGATCAGAGTGATCAACCCAATGTGGTATCCTAACGTAACAGATAAGGAAAGCAGCAGGCTTTGTGAGGCAGTCAGTGATTTGTCCAAAGTCACACAGACAGTAAACGTCAAAGTCAAAACTGAAATTAGGTCTCCAGACTTGTAGTTCAATACTTTCCCTCATTATTCCACGCTATTTTGAATCTCCTCCTCAATTTAGGGGCAAAAGAAATCGAACGCAAAACTTTCCAAAGTTTCTTTTCTTACCTGACATGGTCAGAGAAGAGGAGACATCAACTGCAGGTACAAGGGATGAGGAGACAACACTAGAGGATGTCTGAGTGGCTGCAGCTGAACGGCGCACGTGTCCAGTACAAAGGTCACTGGTTACTGGTCCAAACGGCTCCACGGAAACCCCAAGACCTCTACCAAGTGGTAGTAGGTTTGGTAGGAGAGTGATGTCACAAAGCAGGCAGTTGAAAGGTATGAGCTAGCCAATAGGGAGGTCCGATCCCCAACAGGAGGGCGGGCTTGGGTGAAGAGAGCGTAGGAGAGCTAAAACAACCCCTCAATTTCTGAGCTCTGGGGAGGAAATCCTAGAAGACAGATTTACCTCCCCCAGGCTCTTCCATTAGGGAAATCATTGCAACATTTCTTACAGACGTTCATTAATATAATTAACTAACAGTTACTTATATTCTACAGAGTATTCTATTTTATGTATCATATACTTAGAGCTATATAGATCTTATTTAACTAGTATCCTTAGGAAGGAAAGAGCCATGTAGTTTGAACTATTACAGTTGTAACTTGGTTAAAGAGCAGGGTGAAGTTTGTTGAGTGTACCCTGTGGAGAATGTTGTGGTCCAAGGCTCTTCTCTTTTAGTTTCTTCTCCTTGACTCCTACCTTCCTTGGGCTGGGCTAGGCTGGGGGCCAGGTTGGACTTGCGACTTAACATTTCTCTTCCGCTTTCTTTTTTTTTTTTTTTTCTTCCATTATGGGCATTGCTTCTAGGACAAGCCTTGATCTTGCATTGGATGTTCCTTCCTGTCAACTTCCAGCAGCAGGAGTCTTCTTTTCAGTGCTTGATGCTTCACGAAATAGACTCTGCCCATTGGCAGCAAATACCAGAGAGCTAGGAGACAGAGCTGGTTGCAGACCTTTCCTCTTCCAGCCTTTGGTTGCAATTGTTTTGCCCATGATTTGCTAGCTCTAGTTCCTTGGGCCACACAGGTATCCTGCCATCCAGCTCTTTTTATATGTGAGAGACATTCTGAACACTGTCCCTCTTTCTTTGCACAGAAGTATATACAGTGTGGCAGTTACCGTAATCTCCTCCCCCTTGCAAACAGCCCCTCTAGAATCTCGGACCTCTAGGACTCTCTGTCTTGCATGCTTGGGTGCAAGGCCAAGCACAATGAAGAGGAGAATAATTAGAGAAAGAGGAGGACATTGGTGGAGAACTGGGAGCAGGTAAGGTGAAAGGGCACAGGAGAAAAGAGATGCATGTAGGTTTTTTGGTTTCTGTGGGAAACAAGTTGACACACTTGGGCCTCATTTTGTATTAACAGAACAGAGAGTTGTAGATATAAGTAGCTAGATCGTGCAGCAACTGCCATGAAGTCTGTACACTGAAGAGAACAGTCTCACATCTAGTTTTCATTTTGTTTTATGTCATATTACCTTATTTATAGCATTCACTGGTATGTTTGTAGAACGCAGATGTTTTCAAATGCTCTGGTTTTGTCTACATGGTTATTTCCTTGTCCTATTTGTAAGGAATCCAACATTGTAAGACATATTGCATGTTTTTCTCTTGACGATTGTTTACCTTGAAGCGTCATGAGCTAACTTGAGCTGTTGGATTTTGTGGAGAAACTTTAAAAAGGGTCTGTGAAAAAGGCATTGTGGTGAGTCGCATTATGCACCCGAGCGTAAGGAGCAGATATCTGCCACCAGCCCAGCTTGGCCTGGATTGCCTCTGTGTTAGTTCCCCTGGTTAGTGCTTTTCTCCCTAACCACTCTTGTGACTGTGATAATGTGAGTTAAGGGCTGAGTTGCTAGTGATTTATGTGTGAGGTAGGCTGGTTTGAGGGAGGAAATCTATGGACCTAGTCATTTTCCTTGGTGGTAAGCTTTCAGGGGTGCAAAGATCGATCTTCCTGGGGACTTTTCTGGTACCAGGAAGATATCGCATAGATGGGACCTCCAAAGACACACATTTAATTTTTAGGCCTGTTGTTCCTATTATGAGATGTGAGTTTCTTCACTGATGGGGATGCTGCTTATCTGAGAAGAAACTGTGAAAGGTGGTGTAGTATAGAGGTGTGGCTTAAGCTTTTAAGTTTTCTTCAAGGTTTTTCCCCTAAGCTTCATACTTCAGACGGCCTACTTACATGAGACTAGTATGTGATGTCAGGCTAACAACTTCCTAAATACCTGCAAGCCAGATCAGTGTCTCTTTTCTCTATATTCCCATGGAAATCAAGGGTCCCGCCGAATTTTCCATCGAAACAGTTGATTTGTGCTGTCTCTAGGAATTCTACAGGGCGTACCGTTGCTTCCTAACCGGTGTCATTTGGGAGATCCACCTCTGTACGTTCAAATGATTAATTTTGAGACTCTGCTCGTGTGTGCAGTAAACCCTTTAATTCCCTAAGACCTTCCTTTCCTCCATCTCATACCCCATTAAGCCCGCTTCAGTTTATCTCCTGAATTTCTTTGGAATCTGTCAGCTCTCCCTCAACATCCTAATACTGAACTTGCCTGTCTGTTGCGATTAGGTCCTAACTAGTGTCCATATATCTTGTTTCCCTCCAATCCATTCTTCACACAAGAAAGCTTCAAAGCAAGTTGGAACATTGCTCATAAACATCGCTCACAAACATTGTTTTGAGAATAGAAAACACACTGGTGGCCTTTAAGACTCTGCGTGCTCTAGAATCCTCTCTGCTTCTCTAGCCCCATCTTGTGCCACGTTTGCCCTCACTTTCTATGCTTCAGATACACTGAATTAACCTTAGTTCTCACTCATCTGACAGAAGTCAGTTGAGAAATTATTTTTCACTGTGATTCCTAGCATTAAGGAATTTGATGATCAGGTTTTGTATGAGGACTAAAACTAAACTGGGAAGTGGAAGAATTGCGTTTCAACTGTTTCAGTCAACACGCATGTATTAATGATACCTAAGTATTGAACACCGGGCTAGGTTTCATGAGGGATACAGAAGTTCTGGCCATCTCTGGTTTTGGGTATCCCTTATTTGTTGAGACCTTTGCGTTGTTTGGTTGCCTTTTGTCTGTTTTCCAGATGGGAAAACAGGAACAAGGGAAGTATAGGTTATTACTAGGTGGGGTTGAACAAGTGGAGCAGCAAACTGCAAAGCAGGAAGAAGAGGGACGTACTATAGAGGGATGTGATTTCCATTTTCAAGGCGCCTGCGTCCTGTGCAGGGAGACAGCCTAACATAAAATGTGCCTAACAAAAGATCTATTGACTTCTTACTAAAAATCTCCAGTTCATATAACCCAGGGGTTTATACCTTCTCCTTTAAAAGTTCTATTCCTGGGACTTCCCTGGTGGTCCAGTGGTGAAGACTCTGCGCTTCCAATGCAGCAGGCGTGGGTTCAATCCCTGGTTGGGGAGCTAAGATCCCACATGCTGCGCAGCCAAAGAAATTTTTTTCAAAAGTTATACTCCTGTGTTGTTGAATTTAGTGGTTTAGATTTTGTTTGAATGTTAAGAAGATTTCAGTTTATTTACCAGGAACAAACAAAACATAATGTAAAAATAGTTTCCCAGAAACGATTTCCATCGTTCTCTTCTTCCCTTTCTCCCGCAGACTGACTGGTGTTTCATCTTGACAAGTTCTGTGAAGTTCTCTGTCATTCCATAGGAAAGCGGTCTGGCTTGGAGGTTGCAGTCCCAGGGAATTTTTCATCAGCGGGGAAGTCTCCATCACTACAGAGGAATCAAGGTTGAAGTCAGTCCCGGGTAAGTGAGATGCTCCCCCTAAACACCAACACAGCAGTCGTGTACCTTTCAAGGGGTTCAGGGGCAAGATGGGCAAGGCATTTCTACTAACTCTTCTTAAGGATCATGGACAGTGTGCCCTATGCTACGAGGTAAGCGGTGACTGTTGTAATTCTTACTGGTGATCATTTCATGTCACTGATCCTTGGCTCTCTTTGTATCTCATAGGACTGTTGTTAAGTCCAATACAAAATGAGTCTTCTTTTTAAAAAACTGAAATGTTTTACAAAGCCTAGCATTCTCATAGAGAGTCCTTTGAATTCTCCCCACTTTCCCGAGAGGCTAAGAACACTTCACACCATGAACTAGGAGAGGGGGTAGAGCCCTTTCTGATGAAATATAGAAACAAAGACAGAGTCTTAGCCTGCTTGCTCTCTGGACAGGATCTCGGACCACAAGGTCTTAAATCCTGGTATAAATGACAGAAGTGAGGACAGTTCAACTGGCACTCTCATAACAAGAGTTCTGAAACACCTTCCAAAGAGACTGTAGCAGTAGACGAGGGAAGGGAGTGCTACAGTGTGGTAGTACAGGGGGAATGCTCGGCTACAGCAGTGAAAAATGTGGTACCTATTGGTGTGCTCTCGGGGTTCTTGTACATGTAGCATAGATGACCTTTACAGTGTCCCTCCCACCTTCCCACCTGCATTAGGTGTTCTGTTTTTTTGTTTGTTTGTTTTTTTTTAATTTACGTTTATTGATTGATTGATTGAACTTATTTATTCTACGTATTTATTTTTTTGGCTGCACTGGGTCCTCATTGCTGTGCACGGGCTTTCTCTAGTTGCGGCTAGCGGGGTCTACTCTTGGTTGCGGTGTGCGGGCTTCTCATCGCGGTGGCCTCTCTTGTTGCGGAGCATGGGCTGTAGGCGCGTGGGCTTCGGTAGTTGCGGCTCACGGGCTCTGGAATGCAGGCTCAGTCGTTGTGGCACATGCGCTTAGTTGCTGCACGGCATGTGGGATCTTCGCAGACCGGGGCTCGAAGCCGTGTCCCCTGCATTGGCAGGCGCCACCAGGGAAGCCCTAGCTGTTCTTACATAGAGTCTAAAAACAGAGAGCACTGAGAGAAGGTAGTGGTTATTAAAGGCTCAGGATCTAAATTCTACCTGTCTCTACACCCCTTCCCAGCTGTCGATTTGACCCCGTTTGTGAATGCCGACCTCATTCTTCAACTTGCTCTGCCGTTTGTATACTCACCTTGAAAACTTGTTTCTGTGATGCGTTGAGCAGACACAGGGTGGCAGATTGCAGAGGTGGAAGCTGGTGGTCGGATATTTGTGGGCTGAATCTCCTTCAGTCCCATTCCCATTTCTGGTTGCGCAGAGGCCGTACTTCCTGTGTATGACGCGGAGCCATAGGATTGCGGGTAGGAGCCAAGTTCTCCATACAGTGAAGACCCCAGTGTGCCTTGGTTATAGTAATATACCTGGCTTCCTTCCTGGTAGGGAAGTGACAGGCGGCTATGCCCCTGATTTGTTCGTGGGCCTCCTGATACAGCAGTTCCCTTGGCTCTGGCCCTGTCGTCAGCTGCCCCTAGGAGGACTCTGAGCCCTAGCCACTTCTCTGGTAGATTTGCCTATTCCCCCACTATAATCACACCTGAATAAGGCAACTCAAACCTTTCAGAGATGTGTCGTGAACCTCTTGTTTTCTGAAATACCTATCTGGTGGTTGTGAGACTTAAGGCCAACCTCCCCGAGAGACTTTGTTTCTATTTCTCCTAGTAAACCTAGACTCATCTCCTGTCACCTTCAACTCTACTCCAATTGTGTTCTTTCAACCCAGACCCCTGACCCTGCTTTTTACTTCTGCCATTTCATCCTCACTCCTGCTTCCTTTCCTAAATCCATACGTCTCTTTTGGCCTTCCTAGCCCTGGGCCAAGTTCCTTCCTCTTTCCTCAGTTTTTACCCCTTTCCTTCATTCTCCCATCCAACTTTCAGGCCTTCCTTTCTCACGCCCCAGTTAGCAGCATCTCAAAATTCGAAAGGTTTATTACTCATCTATTAATTCTATTCCATTTACTTATTTGGTTCTATACCTATCTTACCTATGTATGGAAGAACCGCTGGTAGCCAAGGTGGCAGCAAGAATCCTAGCAGCTGTCACCTGACGTATCCGTAGTAGTCAGCAATTTCCATTTCTTTGTCCCTCTGGGTGAAAAATTGCAGCTTCCCCGAAGAGGTGTATCTGGCAGCATTCTCCCGTTGTTGTTGAGCCCGCCTCTTCATGGCCTCTCGCTCTGGCCTCTGCTCTTGTTCGATGGGCTTTGACATGACTGGCTCAGGCACGTTGGGTTCCCTCCATGGAACTCGTTGCTTGCTGAAGTCTTGGAGTAGAAGTTGGGTTTGGAGCTTGGGTGGGGACTGGCGCTTAGTCACAGCAGGGGGAACAGGCTCGCGCTGGAGAGAAGCGCCAGATGAAGTTTTGTAGGGTGCAGGCCTAGGAGCAGCAGGCTGAGGGACACGAGGCTGGGTATGGTTGGTCCAAGCCGGTTGGGTTGGGTTGGCCACAGTTGGCTGAGCTGGTTTGGCGGGACCTGGCAAAGAGGCAGGAGCTGGCTGGGATGAATTGACTGCAGCAGGTTGAGCTGAGTCAGTAGAACCAGGCTGGGCACGGTAAGCCACAGCAGGCCGATGTGAGGCCAGAGACTGTGGCCTCCGAGGAGCGGGTCGAGCTTGAGGCTTGTCCCAGGCAGAAAAAGGCAGAGGTATCAACTTGACCTTCCCAGGAGGAGGCCGCTCACACTGGGATGGAGATGGACACTCTGTTTCAGCACTGCTGTCTGCTTTCTGGGCTTGGACTTGCGTTTTCTCAGGCCTCTTACCCTCACGTGGGGTATGCCGCCGTGGCTGGATCGCTGGGGGTGGCTGGGGGTCTTTGGGGTTGCTTGAATTTCCCAAGAGCCGACAGGAAGAGAGCCCAGTTTTCGTCTCATTCTTCTTCCCCAGCGCATGAAGAACCTTCACAGACTCCAGCATGCGCACGCCAAGGGAGGTTCGAGGCTTTTGAAAGCTCTCTTGGCGAAGCTCAGTTTGGTGTTCCTTTCGCTTCGTGTTGGGGATTGCTGGCTTGTCTTCTGCCTTGACTTTGTTCCCTGACTGCTTGTTCTCTTCAGCCTTGTTTCTTCCTCTGGTCCTTTTGGTCTTTTCCTGCCCATGGCTCTCAGTTTTGCTGATCTTTCCGGATGCAGCTTTCTGAGGTTTGCCTTGAGAGTGCTTGGCCGTGTTCGCAGGAGCCCTGTCACTGACTGCAGCAGTGCATATAACCGCTTCTCCCCCTAACAGGCACTCTGGATCCTTTGGCTGGATTTTGGCCTTGGGAGCACCACCGATAGGCTCAGAGGCTTTCTGTTTGTTCTTCCTGGGTTGATCAGAGGGAACCTTTACGACACTTGGCTTTTCCTGCACCTGATTCACCTTAATGGCTCTGGTGTCTTCAGCTTTGATCACGTTGGGACCTTGGGATCGATCAAGATCTTTCCAAGAATTAAAGAGCTGGGGAAGGTGAATATCCTCCGCCAGTGTAGTAATGTCTGCAAGACCACTGCTAGGTTCAGTCCCATTTTCAAGTGTCCCTAGGTCCTGACGACTCAGGCTGTTCTCTCCCAGATCAGCATTTTCAGAACCAGGCTGCTCCTCTTGGCTGAGGGGATCGGTGCAGGCCAGCGGCTGGGGAATATCAGGGATTCCTAAAGGGAGTAGTGGAGGATCTTGGTTTTCTATTGGGATCTGGTAGGCCTCCAGAGGCTTTGACAGCTTGGTTTTGATATCCTCCACGTTCTTACTCTCTGTTTGTCCCTGGCTTGGAGCTGGAGGCAGGGCCAGGAGACGCCTGGCACTCTGGACTGGAGCTGTCACTGAAATGTCCCCAAGTTCAGATGGTGGGTTACTCTCAAGTATGTGACTGTTTCTGCTACTGCAGGACTTGGGGAGTTCTTGAGTTTGTGTCACACAAAACGTCTGGCTTGGAGGTTGCAATCCCAGGGAATTTTTCATCACCAGGGAAGGCTCCATCACTACAAAGGGATCAAGGGAGAAGTCAGTCCCTGGTAAATGAGATGCTCCCCCTAAACACCAACACAGCAGTCATGTACCTTTCAAGGGGTTCAGGGGCAAGATGGGCAAGGCATTTCTACTAACTCTTCTTAAGGATCATGGACAGTGCCCTATGCTACGAGGTAAGCGGTGACTGTTGTAATGCTTAACTGGTGATCATTTCATGTCACTGATCCTTGGCTCTCTTTGTATCTCATAGGACTGTTGTAAGTCCAATACAAAATGAGTCTTCTTTTTAAACAACTGAAATGTTTTACAAAGCCTAGCATTCTCATATAGAGTCCTTTCAATTCTCCCCACTTTCCCGAGAGGCTAAGAACACTTCACACCATGAACTAGGAGAGGGGGTAGAGCCCTTTCTGACGAAATACAGAAACAAAGACAGAGTCTTAGCCTGCTTGCTCTCTGGACAGGATCTCGGACCACAAGGTCTTAAATCCTGGTATAAATGACGGAAGTGAGGACACTTCAACTGGCACTCTCATAACAAGAGTTCTGAAACACCTTCCAAAGAGACTGTAGCAGTAGACGAGGGAAGGGAGTGCTACAGTGTGGTAGTACAGGGGGAATGCTCGGCTACAGCAGTGAAAAATGTGGTACCTATTGGTGTGCTCTCGGGGTTCTTGTACATGTAGCATAGATGACCTTTACAGTGTCCCTGCCACCTTCCCACCTGCATTAGGTGTTCTTTTTGTTTTTTTGTTTTTTTGTTTTTTTTTAATTTACGTTTATTTATTGATTGATTGTTTGAACTTATTTATTCTACGTATTTATTTTTTTGGCTGCACAGGGTCTTCATTGCTGTGCACGGGCTTTCTCTAGTTGCGGCTAGCGGGGTCTACTCTTGGTTGCGCTGTGCGGGCTTCTCTTGTTGCGGAGCATGCGCTCTAGGCGCGTGGGCTTCGGTAGTTGCGGCTCACGGGCTCTAGAATGCAGGCTCAGTCGTTGTGGCACATGGGCTTAGTTGCTCCACGGCATGTGGGATCTTCCCAGACCAGGGCTCGAACCCGTGTCCCCCGCATTGCATTGGCAGGCGGATTCTTAACCACGGCGCCACCAGGGAAGCCCTAGGTGTTCTTATATAGAGTCTAAAAACAGAGGGCACTGAGCGAAGGTAGTGGTTACTAAAGGCTCAGGATCTAAATTCTACCTGTCTCTACACCCCTTCCCAGCTGTCGATTTGACCCCATTTGTGAATGCCGACCTCATTCTTCAGCTTTCTCTGCCGTTTGTATACTCACCTTGAAAACTTGTTTCTGTGATGCGTTGAGCAGACACAGGGTGGCAGATTGCAGAGGTGGAAGCTGGTGGTCGGATATTTGTGGGCTGAATCTCCTTCAGTCCCATTCCCATTTCTGGTTGCGCAGAGGCCCTACTTCCTGTGTATGACGCGGAGCCATAGGATTGCGGGCAGGAGCCAAGTTCTCCATACAGTGAAGACCCCAGTGTGCCTTGGTTATAGTAATATACCTGGCTTCCTTCCTGGTAGGGAAGTGACAGGCGGCTATGCCCCTGATTTGGAATCTGAGATGGTGCTCCCTGAGCAAGCCTGGCAGAAAGTGATGGATATAGAGGGACCATGTTATTGGCGTCTGAAGTTTTATCATACTGGGCTGCCATAAACATGGAGGAAGCAGCTGGGTGCCGGTCAGTGAGTGCCAGAGTAAAGTCTCCGAGTGAAGAGGAATTCTTTTCAGTGCTTCCTGTGATGTCCCACTCAAGAACACCTGGATAGGAAGGAGCTGAAGTGGAGATCTGGCTGTGGTCAGTAACTCCAGATAACATAGTCGTGCTGGAATGTTGGTAAAGGTAGGCACTACCCATGAGTGTCTGGAAAGAGGTACCGGTAGCCGATGCCGAACTGACGGCAGGGGCAGAGACTCTGGAGAAGTTGCAGACACTTCGTGTTAGGGAAGTTGCATTGCTCACCACAGGAAGACAATGCTGCAGAGAATTTAGAGTTCCAAGTAGAGATGGATTTTGGAAATTTTCTGTAAGAACAAGAGGGTCATGAAAAACTCAGGGAGGTTGAGAAATTCTCACTACGTTTGAGGAACAGCAGTATCTTAAGGTTCTTGCTCTCAGGACACCTCTACTATCGACCCTTCCTGAGAAACCCAAAATCAGACAGTTAATGATGGCTGTAAGGACTGAGCAGTTTTCCACTCTTCTGTATTAACTGCCTGTGCTCCCATCTTGGGCACAGATGGGCAGAAGAGCCAAGTGGTATGGTTCAGACATTGTTCTCTAGGCTGGAAGCAACCTTCTCCCTGCCCTGTCTTTCCCTTCAGCCTGCACTCGTATTGACTTCTATGCTATTTCCTAGACTGGAAGCATTTTAGAACTAGGAGGCCCTTAGAGAACTTTCTCTTTTTTCAGTCTCATTTCACGAGTAAGGAAACTGAGGCTCAGAGAGGTCGGGTTGACTTGTTCAGGTTCTCTCATTATGTTAGTGTCATTACCAGGTTTCAGAACCTAAGTATCCTGACTTCCTTGCCAGGACTCCACTCTGAGCATGATAGTGCCAGAAAGCAGGAGAAATAGAACTTATAATATAAGCATTTTTTTTGTCCATTAGAAAACAGTACGGCCATTACCATTGTCATCTTCAGTGTCTCCCTTTGCTTGTGCAGTTCCCATGCTATTACCTAGAGTTGACGTATATATAGCTCAGTCCAACTGGTGAACTGAAAGAGTCATTTTTGCCCTCTTCAAGCCTGGTTTCTCATCCTACCTCAAAATGATTACCCGAAAGTGGATTTCTTAAGTGCTTTTGGAAAGAGAAAAGTTATCTGATTACTTCAGATTACTCATCTATAAAGTGGTTATAACACCACCACCAATAATAATAGCAGTAATAATTAATAGATGAATAAGCTGATCTATTGCGTATGATTTATATGGAGGAAGATACAATAAGTTCTAGAAAGACAAAGAAAAATCATGAAAAACATGTTACGTAACGAAAAAGAAATCCATAGATATTAATGAAAACTGGGGTATGTGGGCAAGTATCAAAGCCTAATGAATTTACTAACAAATGACATTCTGTACCATACATGCAATATTATGAAAGTGAATTTTGCCCACTCTATTTTAGTGAATACTATTAACCAAAAAACACGATGGAGGTGATAGAGGTGAATGAATTCCTAGCCAATGCATACAGACACAGACGATAAATCAGTAAAAAATGCACAACAAGCAACAGAATGCAACAAATGTGAATGTATAGGTAGCCACAACATATATAGACAAGTATTTCAATGAAAACCGGTACAAAGCAGACAGCAAAATAGTAAGTGTAAAAGAGTTTCATTATTGTGCTCATTCATATTTTTACCCAGCAAGTAACAGGTATTAAGCCTAGGAGAAATATATCTTTCCATGAATATAACTCATATAATAAGCAGAAAGGAAGCTTAAAAAGTATCAAGAAGGTTTTTGTATTTATCCTAGAACTTAGAATCATCTTCCACATCCAAGAAGATGACATCCCAAGACCTCAAAAAACCATCATCCCTAGAATCCAATTAAAAAAGATTTTCAAATGTAAGAAAATCCAAAGGACTCCACAACATTGTTTTAGATAAATGTGGATGTTTGTGTTTTCTTTTTTTCTTTTGCCGCGCCGCGTGGCCCTGGCCGTGAAAGCACCGAGTCCTAAGCGCTGGACCGCCAGGGAATTCCCTAAATGGGGAATTAGAGATGTGGGGCTTGACTTTTTCTTTTTCTTCTCCGGTAGCTAAGATCTACAAGCGAACGATGGCTGTTGATCAATGTGCTCTCTGTGTTAGGAAGGAAATAACTGTAAAAATTGAAAAGCAACCTTGCCTTAGAAGCTACATATCACACAAAGGAAATAGTCCTTCTGATTCAATGTAGAAGATATCATTTAAAATGTTTAATTGGTCAAATGTCTACCTAGTTTAAAAATTAGAAAGAATAGAACACTGAAAAGCAGCCCCCTAGATAACCACTTTGGTTTCTGGTTTCTAGGAAGCATCATTTCTAAAACATACTTCTAAAATGTTTCTATTCCAAACTGTCAAGTGCCAGCTGTATTCAGAGAGGCAATAAAAGAAAGAAAACGGAGTATGACTTTTCTGATAGGCTGCCCTTCCTGGTGATCCCCTGTTCTGGCCTTACTTTCCTTCTTAGTCTGTTAATGTAAGGATTTGCTACCATCAGCTTTGTTTTGCCCTGCTCTGAGCAGATTTCCCTCTGTGCTGTTTCTGCTTTAATTTAAAATCTTTGGCTCCCATCAACATTCCATGGCAAACTGCCTCTTTCTTGAGAGCTCCTCTATGCTTTCCCTCTTCATTCTTATATTTTTTTCCCATCTCTTGGTTCCTGTTGGCCTGTGCTAATGAAAACAATCCTAAACTTGCTTACGTTTGACTCTGTGCCTCCCTATATAGCCCAGTACTCTCCATCCTCTCTCCCTATTCTCTCTTTTCAACTAGTCGAAATACTAGTGGAGGGAGACCATTGGAGATGAAACATCTTGGTATATATCGCTAGTTTTCTGTGTCACCTGGCTTTTCTATGTTTCTGTTGAAACACTCTTTTGAGAAGTCTCTGATTTCATTTTCTACATGGGTACCCTTTAAGGCTCAATATTGGAAAAGAAGGGGATCAGAGTGATCAACCCAATGTGGTATCCTAACGTAACAGATAAGGAAAGCAGCAGGCTTTGTGAGGCAGTCAGTGATTTGTCCAAAGTCACACAGACAGTAAACGTCAAAGTCAAAACTGAAATTAGGTCTCCAGACTTGTAGTTCAATACTTTCCCTCATTATTCCACGCTATTTTGAATCTCCTCCTCAATTTAGGGGCAAAAGAAATCGAACGCAAAACTTTCCAAAGTTTCTTTTCTTACCTGACATGGTCAGAGAAGAGGAGACATCAACTGCAGGTACAAGGGATGAGGAGACAACACTAGAGGATGTCTGAGTGGCTGCAGCTGAACGGCGCACGTGTCCAGTACAAAGGTCACTGGTTACTGGTCCAAACGGCTCCACGGAAACCCCAAGACCTCTACCAAGTGGTAGTAGGTTTGGTAGGAGAGTGATGTCACAAAGCAGGCACTTGAAAGGTATGAGCTAGCCAATAGGGAGGTCCGATCCCCAACAGGAGGGCGGGCTTGGGTGAAGAGAGCGTAGGAGAGCTAAAACAACCCCTCAACTTCTGAGCTCTGGGGAGGAAATCCTAGAAGACAGATTTACCTCCCCCAGGCTCTTCCATTAGGGAAATCATTGCAACATTTCTTACAGACGTTCATTAATATAATTAACTAACAGTTACTTATATTCTACAGAGTATTCTATTTTATGTATCATATACTTAGAGCTATATAGATCTTATTTAACTAGTATCCTTAGGAAGGAAAGAGCCATGTAGTTTGAACTATTACAGTTGTAACTTGGTTAAAGAGCAGGGTGAAGTTTGTTGAGTGTACCCTGTGGAGAATGTTGTGGTCCAAGGCTCTTCTCTTTTAGTTTCTTCTCCTTGACTCCTACCTTCCTTGGGCTGGGCTAGGCTGGGGGCCAGGTTGGACTTGCGACTTAACATTTCTCTTCCGCTTTCTTTTTTTTTTTTTTTCTTCCATTATGGGCATTGCTTCTAGGACAAGCCTTGGTCTTGCATTGGATGTTCCTTCCTGTCAACTTCCAGCAGCAGGAGTCTTCTTTTCAGTGCTTGATGCTTCACGAAATAGACTCTGCCCATTGGCAGCAAATACCAGAGAGCCAGGAGACAGAGCTGGTTGCAGACCTTTCCTCTTCCAGCCTTTGGTTGCAATTGTTTTGCCCATGATTTGCTAGCTCTAGTTCCTTGGGCCACACAGGTATCCTGCCATCCAGCTCTTTTTATATGTGAGAGACATTCTGAACACTGTCCCTCTTTCTTTGCACAGAAGTATATACAGTGTGGCAGTTACCGTAATCTCCTCCCCCTTGCAAACAGCCCCTCTAGAATCTCGGACCTCTAGGACTCTCTGTCTTGCATGCTTGGGTGCAAGGCCAAGCACAATGAAGAGGAGAATAATTAGAGAAAGAGGAGGACATTGGTGGAGAACTGGGAGCAGGTAAGGTGAAAGGGCACAGGAGAAAAGAGATGCATGTAGGTTTTTTGGTTTCTGTGGGAAACAAGTTGACACACTTGGGCCTCATTTTGTATTAACAGAACAGAGAGTTGTAGATATAAGTAGCTAGATCGTGCAGCAACTGCCATGAAGTCTGTACACTGAAGAGAACAGTCTCACATCTAGTTTTCATTTTGTTTTATGTCATATTACCTTATTTATAGCATTCACTGGTATGTTTGTAGAACGCAGATGTTTTCAAATGCTCTGGTTTTGTCTACATGGTTATTTCCTTGTCCTATTTGTAAGGAATCCAACATTGTAAGACATATTGCATGTTTTTCTCTTGACGATTGTTTACCTTGAAGCGTCATGAACTAACTTGAGCTGTTGGATTTTGTGGAGAAACTTTAAAAAGGGTCTGTGAAAAAGGCATTGTGGTGAGTCGCATTATGCACCCGAGCGTAAGGAGCAGATATCTGCCACCAGCCCAGCTTGGCCTGGATTGCCTCTGTGTTAGTTCCCCTGGTTAGTGCTTTTCTCCCTAACCACTCTTGTGACTGTGATAATGTGAGTTAAGGGCTGAGTTGCTAGTGATTTATGTGTGAGGTAGGCTGGTTTGAGGGAGGAAATCTATGGACCTAGTCATTTTCCTTGGTGGTAAGCTTTCAGGGGTGCAAAGATCGATCTTCCTGGGGACTTTTCTGGTACCAGGAAGATATCGCATAGATGGGACCTCCAAAGACACACATTTAATTTTTAGGCCTGTTGTTCCTATTATGGGATGTGAGTTTCTTCACTGATGGGGATGCTGCTTATCTGAGAAGAAACTGTGAAAGGTGGTGTAGTATAGAGGTGTGGCTTAAGCTTTTAAGTTTTCTTCAAGGTTTTTCCCCTAAGCTTCATACTTCAGACGGCCTACTTACATGAGACTAGTATGTGATGTCAGGCTAACAACTTCCTAAATACCTGCAAGCCAGATCAGTGTCTCTTTTCTCTATATTCCCATGGAAATCAAGGGTCCCGCCGAATTTTCCATCGAAACAGTTGATTTGTGCTGTCTCTAGGAATTCTACAGGGCGTACCGTTGCTTCCTAACCGGTGTCATTTGGGAGATCGATCCCCCTCTGTACGTTCAAATGATTAATTTTGAGACTCTGCTCATGTGTGCAGTAAACCCTTTAATTCCCTAAGACCTTCCTTTCCTCCATCTCATACCCCATGAAGCCCGCTTCAGTTTATCTCCTGAATTTCTTTGGAATCTGTCAGCTCTCCCTCAACATCCTAATACTGAACTTGCCTGTCTGTTGCGATTAGGTCCTAACTAGTGTCCATATATCTTGTTTCCCTCCAATCCATTCTTCACACAAGAAAGCTTCAAAGCAAGTTGGAACATTGCTCATAAACATCGCTCACAAACATTGTTTTGAGAATAGAAAACACACTGGTGGCCTTTAAGACTCTGCGTGCTCTAGAATCCTCTCTGCTTCTCTAGCCCCATCTTGTGCCACGTTTGCCCTCACTTTCTATGCTTCAGATACACTGAATTAACCTTAGTTCTCACTCATCTGACAGAAGTCAGTTGAGAAATTATTTTTCACTGTGATTCCTAGCATTAAGGAATTTGATGATCAGGTTTTGTATGAGGACTAAAACTAAACTGGGAAGTGGAAGAATTGCGTTTCAACTGTTTCAGTCAACACGCATGTATTAATGATACCTAAGTATTGAACACCGGGCTAGGTTTCATGAGGGATACAGAAGTTCTGGCCATCTCTGGTTTTGGGTATCCCTTATTTGTTGAGACCTTTGCGTTGTTTGGTTGCCTTTTGTCTGTTTTCCAGATGGGAAAACAGGAACAAGGGAAGTATAGGTTATTACTAGGTGGGGTTGAACAAGTGGAGCAGCAAACTGCAAAGCAGAAAGAAGAGGGACGTACTATAGAGGCATGTGATTTCCATTTTCAAGGCGCCTGCGTCCTGTGCAGGGAGACAGCCTAACATAAAATGTGCCTAACAAAAGATCTATTGACTTCTTACTAAAAATCTCCAGTTCATATAACCCAGGGGTTTATACCTTCTCCTTTAAAAGTTCTATTCCTGGGACTTCCCTGGTGGTCCAGTGGTGAAGACTCTGCGCTTCCAATGCAGCAGGCGTGGGTTCAATCCCTGGTTGGGGAGCTAAGATCCCACATGCTGCGCAGCCAAAGAAATTTTTTTCAAAAGTTATACTCCTGTGTTGTTGAATTTAGTGGTTTAGATTTTGTTTGAATGTTAAGAAGATTTCAGTTTATTTACCAGGAACAAACAAAACATAATGTAAAAATAGTTTCCCAGAAACGATTTCCATCGTTCTCTTCTTCCCTTTCTCCCGCAGACTGACTGGTGTTTCATCTTGACAAGTTCTCTGAAGTTCTCTGTCATTCCATAGGAAAGCGGTCTGGCTTGGAGGTTGCAATCCCAGGGAATTTTTCATCAGCGGGGAAGTCTCCATCACTACAGAGGAATCAAGGTTGAAGTCAGTCCCGGGTAAGTGAGATGCTCCCCCTAAACACCAACACAGCAGTCGTGTACCTTTCAAGGGGTTCAGGGGCAAGATGGGCAAGGCATTTCTACTAACTCTTCTTAAGGATCATGGACAGTGTGCCCTATGCTACGAGGTAAGCGGTGACTGTTGTAATTCTTACTGGTGATCATTTCATGTCACTGATCCTTGGCTCTCTTTGTATCTCATAGGACTGTTGTTAAGTCCAATACAAAATGAGTCTTCTTTTTAAAAAACTGAAATGTTTTACAAAGCCTAGCATTCTCATAGAGAGTCCTTTGAATTCTCCCCACTTTCCCGAGAGGCTAAGAACACTTCACACCATGAACTAGGAGAGGGGGTAGAGCCCTTTCTGATGAAATATAGAAACAAAGACAGAGTCTTAGCCTGCTTGCTCTCTGGACAGGATCTCGGACCACAAGGTCTTAAATCCTGGTATAAATGACAGAAGTGAGGACAGTTCAACTGGCACTCTCATAACAAGAGTTCTGAAACACCTTCCAAAGAGACTGTAGCAGTAGACGAGGGAAGGGAGTGCTACAGTGTGGTAGTACAGGGGGAATGCTCGGCTACAGCAGTGAAAAATGTGGTACCTATTGGTGTGCTCTCGGGGTTCTTGTACATGTAGCATAGATGACCTTTACAGTGTCCCTCCCACCTTCCCACCTGCATTAGGTGTTCTGTTTTTTTGTTTGTTTTTTTTTTTTTAATTTACGTTTATTGATTGATTGATTGAACTTATTTATTCTACGTATTTATTTTTTTGGCTGCACTGGGTCCTCATTGCTCTGCACGGGCTTTCTCTAGTTGCGGCTAGCGGGGTCTACTCTTGGTTGCGGTGTGCGGGCTTCTCATCGCGGTGGCCTCTCTTGTTGCGGAGCATGGGCTGTAGGCGCGTGGGCTTCGGTAGTTGCGGCTCACGGGCTCTGGAATGCAGGCTCAGTCGTTGTGGCACATGCGCTTAGTTGCTGCACGGCATGTGGGATCTTCGCAGACCGGGGCTCGAAGCCGTGTCCCCTGCATTGGCAGGCGCCACCAGGGAAGCCCTAGCTGTTCTTACATAGAGTCTAAAAACAGAGAGCACTGAGAGAAGGTAGTGGTTATTAAAGGCTCAGGATCTAAATTCTACCTGTCTCTACACCCCTTCCCAGCTGTCGATTTGACCCCGTTTGTGAATGCCGACCTCATTCTTCAACTTGCTCTGCCGTTTGTATACTCACCTTGAAAACTTGTTTCTGTGATGCGTTGAGCAGACACAGGGTGGCAGATTGCAGAGGTGGAAGCTGGTGGTCGGATATTTGTGGGCTGAATCTCCTTCAGTCCCATTCCCATTTCTGGTTGCGCAGAGGCCCTACTTCCTGTGTATGACGCGGAGCCATAGGATTGCGGGCAGGAGCCAAGTTCTCCATACAGTGAAGACCCCAGTGTGCCTTGGTTATAGTAATATACCTGGCTTCCTTCCTGGTAGGGAAGTGACAGGCGGCTATGCCCCTGATTTGTTCGTGGGCCTCCTGATACAGCAGTTCCCTTGGCTCTGGCCCTGTCGTCAGCTGCCCCTAGGAGGACTCTGAGCCCTAGCCACTTCTCTGGTAGATTTGCCTATTCCCCCACTATAATCACACCTGAATAAGGCAACTCAAACCTTTCAGAGATGTGTCGTGAACCTCTTGTTTTCTGAAATACCTATCTGGTGGTTGTGAGACTTAAGGCCAACCTCCCCGAGAGACTTTGTTTCTATTTCTCCTAGTAAACCTAGACTCATCTCCTGTCACCTTCAACTCTACTCCAATTGTGTTCTTTCAACCCAGACCCCTGACCCTGCTTTTTACTTCTGCCATTTCATCCTCACTCCTGCTTCCTTTCCTAAATCCATACGTCTCTTTTGGCCTTCCTAGCCCTGGGCCAAGTTCCTTCCTCTTTCCTCAGTTTTTACCCCTTTCCTTCATTCTCCCATCCAACTTTCAGGCCTTCCTTTCTCACGCCCCAGTTAGCAGCATCTCAAAATTCGAAAGGTTTATTACTCATCTATTAATTCTATTCCATTTACTTATTCGGTTCTATACCTATCTTACCTATGTATGGAAGAACCGCTGGTAGCCAAGGTGGCAGCAAGAATCCTAGCAGCTGTCACCTGACGTATCCGTAGTAGTCAGCAATTTCCATTTCTTTGTCCCTCTGGGTGAAAAATTGCAGCTTCCCCGAAGAGGTGTATCTGGCAGCATTCTCCCGTTGTTGTTGAGCCCGCCTCTTCATGGCCTCTCGCTCTGGCCTCTGCTCTTGTTCGATGGGCTTTGACATGACTGGCTCAGGCACGTTGGGTTCCCTCCATGGAACTCGTTGCTTGCTGAAGTCTTGGAGTAGAAGTTGGGTTTGGAGCTTGGGTGGGGACTGGCGCTTAGTCACAGCAGGGGGAACAGGCTCGCGCTGGAGAGAAGCGCCAGATGAAGTTTTGTAGGGTGCAGGCCTAGGAGCAGCAGGCTGAGGGACACGAGGCTGGGTATGGTTGGTCCAAGCCGGTTGGGTTGGGTTGGCCACAGTTGGCTGAGCTGGTTTGGCGGGACCTGGCAAAGAGGCAGGAGCTGGCTGGGATGAATTGACTGCAGCAGGTTGAGCTGAGTCAGTAGAACCAGGCTGGGCACGGTAAGCCACAGCAGGCCGATGTGAGGCCAGAGACTGTGGCCTCCGAGGAGCGGGTCGAGCTTGAGGCTTGTCCCAGGCAGAAAAAGGCAGAGGTATCAACTTGACCTTCCCAGGAGGAGGCCGCTCACACTGGGATGGAGATGGACACTCTGTTTCAGCACTGCTGTCTGCTTTCTGGGCTTGGACTTGCGTTTTCTCAGGCCTCTTACCCTCACGTGGGGTATGCCGCCGTGGCTGGATCGCTGGGGGTGGCTGGGGGTCTTTGGGGTTGCTTGAATTTCCCAAGAGCCGACAGGAAGAGAGCCCAGTTTTCGTCTCATTCTTCTTCCCCAGCGCATGAAGAACCTTCACAGACTCCAGCATGCGCACGCCAAGGGAGGTTCGAGGCTTTTGAAAGCTCTCTTGGCGAAGCTCAGTTTGGTGTTCCTTTCGCTTCGTGTTGGGGATTGCTGGCTTGTCTTCTGCCTTGACTTTGTTCCCTGACTGCTTGTTCTCTTCAGCCTTGTTTCTTCCTCTGGTCCTTTTGGTCTTTTCCTGCCCATGGCTCTCAGTTTTGCTGATCTTTCCGGATGCAGCTTTCTGAGGTTTGCCTTGAGAGTGCTTGGCCGTGTTCGCAGGAGCCCTGTCACTGACTGCAGCAGTGCATATAACCGCTTCTCCCCCTAACAGGCACTCTGGATCCTTTGGCTGGATTTTGGCCTTGGGAGCACCACCGATAGGCTCAGAGGCTTTCTGTTTGTTCTTCCTGGGTTGATCAGAGGGAACCTTTACGACACTTGGCTTTTCCTGCACCTGATTCACCTTAATGGCTCTGGTGTCTTCAGCTTTGATCACGTTGGGACCTTGGGATCGATCAAGATCTTTCCAAGAATTAAAGAGCTGGGGAAGGTGAATATCCTCCGCCAGTGTAGTAATGTCTGCAAGACCACTGCTAGGTTCAGTCCCATTTTCAAGTGTCCCTAGGTCCTGACGACTCAGGCTGTTCTCTCCCAGATCAGCATTTTCAGAACCAGGCTGCTCCTCTTGGCTGAGGGGATCGGTGCAGGCCAGCGGCTGGGGAATATCAGGGATTCCTAAAGGGAGTAGTGGAGGATCTTGGTTTTCTATTGGGATCTGGTAGGCCTCCAGAGGCTTTGACAGCTTGGTTTTGATATCCTCCACGTTCTTACTCTCTGTTTGTCCCTGGCTTGGAGCTGGAGGCAGGGCCAGGAGACGCCTGGCACTCTGGACTGGAGCTGTCACTGAAATGTCCCCAAGTTCAGATGGTGGGTTACTCTCAAGTATGTGACTGTTTCTGCTACTGCAGGACTTGGGGAGTTCTTGAGTTTGTGTCACACAAAACGTCTGGCTTGGAGGTTGCAATCCCAGGGAATTTTTCATCACCAGGGAAGTCTCCATCACTACAAAGGGATCAAGGGAGAAGTCAGTCCCTGGTAAATGAGATGCTCCCCCTAAACACCAACACAGCAGTCGTGTACCTTTCAAGGGGTTCAGGGGCAAGATGGGCAAGGCATTTCTACTAACTCTTCTTAAGGATCATGGACAGTGCCCTATGCTACGAGGTAAGCGGTGACTGTTGTAATGCTTAACTGGTGATCATTTCATGTCACTGATCCTTGGCTCTCTTTGTATCTCATAGGACTGTTGTAAGTCCAATACAAAATGAGTCTTCTTTTTAAACAACTGAAATGTTTTACAAAGCCTAGCATTCTCATATAGAGTCCTTTCAATTCTCCCCACTTTCCCGAGAGGCTAAGAACACTTCACACCATGAACTAGGAGAGGGGGTAGAGCCCTTTCTGATGAAATACAGAAACAAAGACAGAGTCTTAGCCTGCTTGCTCTCTGGACAGGATCTCGGACCACAAGGTCTTAAATCCTGGTATAAATGACGGAAGTGAGGACACTTCAACTGGCACTCTCATAACAAGAGTTCTGAGACACCTTCCAAAGAGACTGTAGCAGTAGACGAGGGAAGGGAGTGCTACAGTGTGGTAGTACAGGGGGAATGCTCGGCTACAGCAGTGAAAAATGTGGTACCTATTGGTGTGCTCTCGGGGTTCTTGTACATGTAGCATAGATGACCTTTACAGTGTCCCTGCCACCTTCCCACCTGCATTAGGTGTTCTTTTTGTTTTTTTGTTTTTTTTAATTTACGTTTATTTATTGATTGATTGTTTGAACTTATTTATTCTACGTATTTATTTTTTTGGCTGCACAGGGTCTTCATTGCTGTGCACGGGCTTTCTCTAGTTGCGGCTAGCGGGGTCTACTCTTGGTTGCGCTGTGCGGGCTTCTCTTGTTGCGGAGCATGCGCTCTAGGCGCGTGGGCTTCGGTAGTTGCGGCTCACGGGCTCTAGAATGCAGGCTCAGTCGTTGTGGCACATGGGCTTAGTTGCTCCACGGCATGTGGGATCTTCCCAGACCAGGGCTCGAACCCGTGTCCCCCGCATTGCATTGGCAGGCGGATTCTTAACCACGGCGCCACCAGGGAAGCCCTAGGTGTTCTTATATAGAGTCTAAAAACAGAGGGCACTGAGCGAAGGTAGTGGTTACTAAAGGCTCAGGATCTAAATTCTACCTGTCTCTACACCACTTCCCAGCTGTCGATTTGACCCCATTTGTGAATGCCGACCTCATTCTTCAACTTTCTCTGCCGTTTGTATACTCACCTTGAAAACTTGTTTCTGTGATGCGTTGAGCAGACACAGGGTGGCAGATTGCAGAGGTGGAAGCTGGTGGTCGGATATTTGTGGGCTGAATCTCCTTCAGTCCCATTCCCATTTCTGGTTGCGCAGAGGCCCTACTTCCTGTGTATGACGCGGAGCCATAGGATTGCGGGCAGGAGCCAAGTTCTCCATACAGTGAAGACCCCAGTGTGCCTTGGTTATAGTAATATACCTGGCTTCCTTCCTGGTAGGGAAGTGACAGGCGGCTATGCCCCTGATTTGGAATCTGAGATGGTGCTCCCTGAGCAAGCCTGGCAGAAAGTGATGGATATAGAGGGACCATGTTATTGGCGTCTGAAGTTTTATCATACTGGGCTGCCATAAACATGGAGGAAGCAGCTGCGTGCCGGTCAGTGAGTGCCAGAGTAAAGTCTCCGAGTGAAGAGGAATTCTTTTCAGTGCTTCCTGTGATGTCCCACTCAAGAACACCTGGATAGGAAGGAGCTGAAGTGGAGATCTGGCTGTGGTCAGTAACTCCAGATAACATAGTCGTGCTAGAATGTTGGTAAAGGTAGGCACTACCCATGAGTGTCTGGAAAGAGGTACCGGTAGCCGATGCCGAACTGACGGCAGGGGCAGAGACTCTGGAGAAGTTGCAGACACTTCGTGTTAGGGAAGTTGCATTGCTCACCACAGGAAGAGAATGCTGCAGAGAATTTAGAGTTCCAAGTAGAGATGGATTTTGGAAATTTTCTGTAAGAACAAGAGGGTCATGAAAAACTCAGGGAGGTTGAGAAATTCTCACTACGTTTGAGGAACAGCATTATCTTAAGGTTCTTGCTCTCAGGACACCTCTACTATCGACCCTTCCTGAGAAACCCAAAATCAGACAGTTAATGATGGCTGTAAGGACTGAGCAGTTTTCCACTCTTCTGTATTAACTGCCTGTGCTCCCATCTTGGGCACAGATGGGCAGAAGAGCCAAGTGGTATGGTTCAGAAATTGTTCCCTAGGCTGGAAGCAACCTTCTCCCTGCCCTGTCTTTCCCTTCAGCCTGCACTCGTATTGACTTCTATGCTATTTCCTAGACTGGAAGCATTTTAGAACTAGGAGGCCCTTAGAGAACTTTCTCTTTTTTCAGTCTCATTTCACGAGTAAGGAAACTGAGGCTCAGAGAGGTCGGGTTGACTTGTTCAGGTTCTCTCATCATGTTAGTGTCATTACCAGGTTTCAGAACCTAAGTATCCTGACTTCCTTGCCAGGACTCCACTCTGAGCATGATAGTGCCAGAAAGCAGGAGAAATAGAACTTATAATATAAGCATTTTTTTTGTCCATTAGAAAACAGTACGGCCATTACCATTGTCATCTTCAGTGTCTCCCTTTGCTTGTGCAGTTCCCACGCTATTACCTAGAGTTGACGTATAGCTCAGTCCAACTGGTGAACTGAAAGAGTCATTTTTGCCCTCTTCAAGCCTGGTTTCTCATCCTACCTCAAAATGATTACCCGAAAGTGGATTTCTTAAGTGCTTTTGGAAAGAGAAAAGTTATCTGATTACTTCAGATTACTCATCTATAAAGTGGTTATAACACCACCACCAATAATAATAGCAGTAATAATTAATAGATGAATAAGCTGATCTATTGCGTATGATTTATATGGAGGAAGATACAATAAGTTCTAGAAAGACAAAGAAAAATCATGAAAAACATGTTACGTAACGAAAAAGAAATCCATAGATATTAATGAAAACTGGGGTATGTGGGCAAGTATCAAAGCCTAATGAATTTACTAACAAATGACATTCTGTACCATACATGCAATATTATGAAAGTGAATTTTGCCCACTCTATTTTAGTGAATACTATTAACCAAAAAACACGATGGAGGTGATAGAGGTGAATGAATTCCTAGCCAATGCATACAGACACAGACGATAAATCAGTAAAAAATGCACAACAAGCAACAGAATGCAACAAATGTGAATGTATAGGTAGCCACAACATATATAGACAAGTATTTCAATGAAAACCGGTACAAAGCAGACAGCAAAATAGTAAGTGTAAAAGAGTTTCATTATTGTGCTCATTCATATTTTTACCCAGCAAGTAACAGGTATTAAGCCTAGGAGAAATATATCTTTCCATGAATATAACTCATATAATAAGCAGAAAGGAAGCTTAAAAAGTATCAAGAAGGTTTTTGTATTTATCCTAGAACTTAGAATCATCTTCCACATCCAAGAAGATGACATCCCAAGACCTCAAAAAACCATCATCCCTAGAATCCAATTAAAAAAGATTTTCAAATGTAAGAAAATCCAAAGGACTCCACAACATTGTTTTAGATAAATGTGGATGTTTGTGTTTTCTTTTTTTCTTTTGCCGCGCCGCGTGGCCCTGGCCGTGAAAGCACCGAGTCCTAAGCGCTGGACCGCCAGGGAATTCCCTAAATGGGGAATTAGAGATGTGGGGCTTGACTTTTTCTTTTTCTTCTCCGGTAGCTAAGATCTACAAGCGAACGATGGCTGTTGATCAATGTGCTCTCTGTGTTAGGAAGGAAATAACTGTAAAAATTGAAAAGCAACCTTGCCTTAGAAGCTACATATCACACAAAGGAAATAGTCCTTCTGATTCAATGTAGAAGATATCATTTAAAATGTTTAATTGGTCAAATGTCTACCTAGTTTAAAAATTAGAAAGAATAGAACACTGAAAAGCAGCCCCCTAGATAACCACTTTGGTTTCTGGTTTCTAGGAAGCATCATTTCTAAAACATACTTCTAAAATGTTTCTATTCCAAACTGTCAAGTGCCAGCTGTATTCAGAGAGGCAATAAAAGAAAGAAAACGGAGTATGACTTTTCTGATAGGCTGCCCTTCCTGGTGATCCCCTGTTCTGGCCTTACTTTCCTTCTTAGTCTGTTAATGTAAGGATTTGCTACCATCAGCTTTGTTTTGCCCTGCTCTGAGCAGATTTCCCTCTGTGCTGTTTCTGCTTTAATTTAAAATCTTTGGCTCCCATCAACATTCCATGGCAAACTGCCTCTTTCTTGAGAGCTCCTCTATGCTTTCCCTCTTCATTCTTATATTTTTTTCCCATCTCTTGGTTCCTGTTGGCCTGTGCTAATGAAAACAATCCTAAACTTGCTTACGTTTGACTCTGTGCCTCCCTATATAGCCCAGTACTCTCCATCCTCTCTCCCTATTCTCTCTTTTCAACTAGTCGAAATACTAGTGGAGGGAGACCATTGGAGATGAAACATCTTGGTATATATCGCTAGTTTTCTGTGTCACCTGGCTTTTCTATGTTTCTGTTGAAACACTCTTTTGAGAAGTCTCTGATTTCATTTTCTACATGGGTACCCTTTAAGGCTCAATATTGGAAAAGAAGGGGATCAGAGTGATCAACCCAATGTGGTATCCTAACGTAACAGATAAGGAAAGCAGCAGGCTTTGTGAGGCAGTCAGTGATTTGTCCAAAGTCACACAGACAGTAAACGTCAAAGTCAAAACTGAAATTAGGTCTCCAGACTTGTAGTTCAATACTTTCCCTCATTATTCCACGCTATTTTGAATCTCCTTCTCAATTTAGGGGCAAAAGAAATCGAACGCAAAACTTTCCAAAGTTTCTTTTCTTACCTGACATGGTCAGAGAAGAGGAGACATCAACTGCAGGTACAAGGGATGAGGAGACAACACTAGAGGATGTCTGAGTGGCTGCAGCTGAACGGCGCACGTGTCCAGTACAAAGGTCACTGGTTACTGGTCCAAACGGCTCCACGGAAACCCCAAGACCTCTACCAAGTGGTAGTAGGTTTGATAGGAGAGTGATGTCACAAAGCAGGCAGTTGAAAGGTATGAGCTAGCCAATAGGGAGGTCCGATTCCCAACAGGAGGGCGGGCTTGGGTGAAGAGAGCGTAGGAGAGCTAAAACAACCCCTCAATTTCTGAGCTCTGGGGAGGAAATCCTAGAAGACAGATTTACCTCCCCCAGGCTCTTCCATTAGGGAAATCATTGCAACATTTCTTACAGACGTTCATTAATATAATTAACTAACAGTTACTTATATTCTACAGAGTATTCTATTTTATGTATCATATACTTAGAGCTATATAGATCTTATTTAACTAGTATCCTTAGGAAGGAAAGAGCCATGTAGTTTGAACTATTACAGTTGTAACTTGGTTAAAGAGCAGGGTGAAGTTTGTTGAGTGTACCCTGTGGAGAATGTTGTGGTCCAAGGCTCTTCTCTTTTAGTTTCTTCTCCTTGACTCCTACCTTCCTTGGGCTGGGCTAGGCTGGGGGCCAGGTTGGACTTGCGACTTAACATTTCTCTTCCGCTTTCTTTTTTTTTTTTTTTTTTTTCTTCCATTATGGGCATTGCTTCTAGGACAAGCCTTGATCTTGCATTGGATGTTCCTTCCTGTCAACTTCCAGCAGCAGGAGTCTTCTTTTCAGTGCTTGATGCTTCACGAAATAGACTCTGCCCATTGGCAGCAAATACCAGAGAGCTAGGAGACAGAGCTGGTTGCAGACCTTTCCTCTTCCAGCCTTTGGTTGCAATTGTTTTGCCCATGATTTGCTAGCTCTAGTTCCTTGGGCCACACAGGTATCCTGCCATCCAGCTCTTTTTATATGTGAGAGACATTCTGAACACTGTCCCTCTTTCTTTGCACAGAAGTATATACAGTGTGGCAGTTACCGTAATCTCCTCCCCCTTGCAAACAGCCCCTCTAGAATCTCGGACCTCTAGGACTCTCTGTCTTGCATGCTTGGGTGCAAGGCCAAGCACAATGAAGAGGAGAATAATTAGAGAAAGAGGAGGACATTGGTGGAGAACTGGGAGCAGGTAAGGTGAAAGGGCACAGGAGAAAAGAGATGCATGTAGGTTTTTTGGTTTCTGTGGGAAACAAGTTGACACACTTGGGCCTCATTTTGTATTAACAGAACAGAGAGTTGTAGATATAAGTAGCTAGATCGTGCAGCAACTGCCATGAAGTCTGTACACTGAAGAGAACAGTCTCACATCTAGTTTTCATTTTGTTTTATGTCATATTACCTTATTTATAGCATTCACTGGTATGTTTGTAGAACGCAGATGTTTTCAAATGCTCTGGTGTTGTCTACATGGTTATTTCCTTGTCCTATTTGTAAGGAATCCAACATTGTAAGACATATTGCATGTTTTTCTCTTGACGATTGTTTACCTTGAAGCGTCATGAACTAACTTGAGCTGTTGGATTTTGTGGAGAAACTTTAAAAAGGGTCTGTGAAAAAGGCATTGTGGTGAGTCGCATTATGCACCCGAGCGTAAGGAGCAGATATCTGCCACCAGCCCAGCTTGGCCTGGATTGCCTCTGTGTTAGTTCCCCTGGTTAGTGCTTTTCTCCCTAACCACTCTTGTGACTGTGATAATGTGAGTTAAGGGCTGAGTTGCTAGTGATTTATGTGTGAGGTAGGCTGGTTTGAGGGAGGAAATCTATGGACCTAGTCATTTTCCTTGGTGGTAAGCTTTCAGGGGTGCAAAGATCGATCTTCCTGGGGACTTTTCTGGTACCAGGAAGATATCGCATAGATGGGACCTCCAAAGACACACATTTAATTTTTAGGCCTGTTGTTCCTATTATGGGATGTGAGTTTCTTCACTGATGGGGATGCTGCTTATCTGAGAAGAAACTGTGAAAGGTGGTGTAGTATAGAGGTGTGGCTTAAGCTTTTAAGTTTTCTTCAAGGTTTTTCCCCTAAGCTTCATACTTCAGACGGCCTACTTACATGAGACTAGTATGTGATGTCAGGCTAACAACTTCCTAAATACCTGCAAGCCAGATCAGTGTCTCTTTTCTCTATATTCCCATGGAAATCAAGGGTCCCGCCGAATTTTCCATCGAAACAGTTGATTTGTGCTGTCTCTAGGAATTCTACAGGGCGTACCGTTGCTTCCTAACCGGTGTCATTTGGGAGATCGATCCCCCTCTGTACGTTCAAATGATTAATTTTGAGACTCTGCTCATGTGTGCAGTAAACCCTTTAATTCCCTAAGACCTTCCTTTCCTCCATCTCATACCCCATGAAGCCCGCTTCAGTTTATCTCCTGAATTTCTTTGGAATCTGTCAGCTCTCCCTCAACATCCTAATACTGAACTTGCCTGTCTGTTGCGATTAGGTCCTAACTAGTGTCCATATATCTTGTTTCCCTCCAATCCATTCTTCACACAAGAAAGCTTCAAAGCAAGTTGGAACATTGCTCATAAACATCGCTCACAAACATTGTTTTGAGAATAGAAAACACACTGGTGGCCTTTAAGACTCTGCGTGCTCTAGAATCCTCTCTGCTTCTCTAGCCCCATCTTGTGCCACGTTTGCCCTCACTTTCTATGCTTCAGATACACTGAATTAACCTTAGTTCTCACTCATCTGACAGAAGTCAGTTGAGAAATTATTTTTCACTGTGATTCCTAGCATTAAGGAATTTGATGATCAGGTTTTGTATGAGGACTAAAACTAAACTGGGAAGTGGAAGAATTGCGTTTCAACTGTTTCAGTCAACACGCATGTATTAATGATACCTAAGTATTGAACACCGGGCTAGGTTTCATGAGGGATACAGAAGTTCTGGCCATCTCTGGTTTTGGGTATCCCTTATTTGTTGAGACCTTTGCGTTGTTTGGTTGCCTTTTGTCTGTTTTCCAGATGGGAAAACAGGAACAAGGGAAGTATAGGTTATTACTAGGTGGGGTTGAACAAGTGGAGCAGCAAACTGCAAAGCAGAAAGAAGAGGGACGTACTATAGAGGGATGTGATTTCCATTTTCAAGGCGCCTGCGTCCTGTGCAGGGAGACAGCCTAACATAAAATGTGCCTAACAAAAGATCTATTGACTTCTTACTAAAAATCTCCAGTTCATATAACCCAGGGGTTTATACCTTCTCCTTTAAAAGTTCTATTCCTGGGACTTCCCTGGTGGTCCAGTGGTGAAGACTCTGCGCTTCCAATGCAGCAGGCGTGGGTTCAATCCCTGGTTGGGGAGCTAAGATCCCACATGCTGCGCAGCCAAAGAAATTTTTTTCAAAAGTTATACTCCTGTGTTGTTGAATTTAGTGGTTTAGATTTTGTTTGAATGTTAAGAAGATTTCAGTTTATTTACCAGGAACAAACAAAACATAATGTAAAAATAGTTTCCCAGAAACGATTTCCATCGTTCTCTTCTTCCCTTTCTCCCGCAGACTGGTGTTTCATCTTGACAAGTTCTCTGAAGTTCTCTGTCATTCCATAGGAAAGCGGTGTGGCTTGGAGGTTGCAATCCCAGGGAATTTTTCATCAGCGGGGAAGTCTCCATCACTACAGAGGAATCAAGGGAGAAGTCAGTCCCGGGTAAGTGAGATGCTCCCCCTAAACACCAACACAGCAGTCGTGTACCTTTCAAGGGGTTCAGGGGCAAGATGGGCAAGGCATTTCTACTAACTCTTCTTAAGGATCATGGACAGTGCCCTATGCTACGAGGTAAGCGGTGACTGTTGTAATTCTTACTGGTGATCATTTCATGTCACTGATCCTTGGCTCTCTTTGTATCTCATAGGACTGTTGTAAGTCCAATACAAAATGAGTCTTCTTTTTAAAAAACTGAAATGTTTTACAAAGCCTAGCATTCTCATAGAGAGTCCTTTGAATTCTCCCCACTTTCCCGAGAGGCTAAGAACACTTCACACCATGAACTAGGAGAGGGGGTAGAGCCCTTTCTGATGAAATATAGAAACAAAGACAGAGTCTTAGCCTGCTTGCTCTCTGGACAGGATCTCGGACCACAAGGTCTTAAATCCTGGTATAAATGACGGAAGTGAGGACAGTTCAACTGGCACTCTCATAACAAGAGTTCTGAAACACCTTCCAAAGAGACTGTAGCAGTAGACGAGGGAAGGGAGTGCTACAGTGTGGTAGTACAGGGGGAATGCTCGGCTACAGCAGTGAAAAATGTGGTACCTATTGGTGTGCTCTCGGGGTTCTTGTACATGTAGCATAGATGACCTTTACAGTGTCCCTCCCACCTTCCCACCTGCATTAGGTGTTCTGTTTTTTTGTTTGTTTTTTTTTTTTAATTTACGTTCATTGATTGATTGATTGATTGAACTTATTTATTCTACGTATTTGTTTTTTTGGCTGCACTGGGTCCTCATTGCTGTGCACGGGCTTTCTCTAGTTGCGGCTAGCGGGGTCTACTCTTGGTTGCGGTGTACGGGCTTCTCATCGCGGTGGCCTCTCTTGTTGCGGAGCATGGGCTGTAGGCGCGTGGGCTTCGGTAGTTGCGGCTCACGGGCTCTGGAATGCAGGCTCAGTCGTTGTGGCACATGCGCTTAGTTGCTGCACGGCATGTGGGATCTTCGCAGACCGGGGCTCGAAGCCGTGTCCCCTGCATTGGCAGGCGCCACCAGGGAAGCCCTAGCTGTTCTTATATAGAGTCTAAAAACAGAGAGCACTGAGAGAAGGTAGTGGTTATTAAAGGCTCAGCATCTAAATTCTACCTGTCTCTACACCCCTTCCCAGCTGTCGATTTGACCCCGTTTGTGAATGCCGACCTCATTCTTCAACTTTCTCTGCCGTTTGTATACTCACCTTGAAAACTTGTTTCTGTGATGCGTTGAGCAGACACAGGGTGGCAGATTGCAGAGGTGGAAGCTGGTGGTCGGATATTTGTGGGCTGAATCTCCTTCAGTCCCATTCCCATTTCTGGTTGCGCAGAGGCCCTACTTCCTGTGTATGACGCGGAGCCATAGGATTGCGGGCAGGAGCCAAGTTCTCCATACAGTGAAGACCCCAGTGTGCCTTGGTTATAGTAATATACCTGGCTTCCTTCCTGGTAGGGAAGTGACAGGCGGCTATGCTCCTGATTTGGAATCTGAGATGGTGTTACCTAAGCAAGCCTGGCAGTAAGTGATGGATATAGAGGGACCATGTTATTGGCATCTGAAGTTTTATCATACTGGGCTGCCATAAACATGGAGGAAGCAGCTGGGTGCCGGTCAGTGAGTGCCAGAGTAAAGTCTCCGAGTGAAGAGGAATTCTTTTCAGTGCTTCCTGTGATGTCCCACTCAAGAACAGCTAGATAGGAAGGAGCTGAAGTGGAGATCTGGCTGTGGTCAGTAACTCCAGGTAACATAGTCGTGCTAGAATGTTGGTAAAGGTAGGCACTACCCATGAGTGTCTGGAAAGAGGTACCGGTAGCCGATGCCGAACTGACGGCAGGAGCAGGGACTCTGGAGAAGTTGCAGACGCTTCGTGTTAGGGAAGTTGCATTGCTACAACAGATTTTTAAGCAACAGAGCAATCCAGCCAAGTTTATATTTTAGAGAGAGAACATCTTCCATATGGAGGATCAGTTGAAATAGAAGAGATTGTTAGAATTGTAGGGTGGTAGTAATCCAGGCAGGAGATGACGAATGCCAGACACCACCTAGTCACAGACATAGCTTTTGCAGCGATCAGCTACATGTTGTTGTTTTTTATTTACTCTCTCATATAATTTTTTTTAAGTCCTGGACCACAAAATACTGTGGCATAGTTGGAAAAATCTGAGACTCGATTCTAGTCTTTTTTCTGTTTGCCTGCTGTGCAGCTTGGGCTTACGTCTCGAGCCTTACTTTTTCATTGTGAAATAAGAACAGTGCTACTTAACCCGAGAACTCCACAGGCACATAAACCCGTGGCGTGTGAGGAGCAGTGAAGGAGAGAAGGAATGGAAGTGCTTTGGGGGACCCCAAGAGCCCTTCAGAAACCGTTTGTTCTTTTTATTATTGAGCATTAAAAGTGAAGGCATTCCATTTGTTTCACTCAGAAACAAATTCTGTTCTTCTGATAGCCTGTTTTTTTTTTCCACTCCCTTTTTCTGTAGTCAGATCAGTTCCTGATGGGCATTCTCCAGTCCACACTATTGCATCTGATTGGAGGCTATGCAAAATTTCCCAGAGACAATGAATTTTGACTGTATAGTAGTTAATTCTTTATAGTACGTTCCTGCAAAAACACTCTTTTCTTCAGAGTTTTTCCTTTTCAGGATAGTGGTAGTGTTGTGGTAACTAATAAAGGCTACTCTTGAGAAAATTGTCTAACTTGTTTTTAGTGTATCTACTTCGCTTACTTAATTCCATATTCCCTGTTTTCTAGACAGACTTCTTGGTGTCCACTGTACCCATGGTTTCAACAGGACTGGCTACCTCATGTGCAGGTGAGTTGCCAACCCCAAGAGGCAGAGCATGTTTAAATTGTTCTGTTTACAATAGTAATGTAAGCTAATGTAAGCTGAATGCAAAAAATGCAGTCAGAGAAGTGTATGAAGTGGAAGGCAATTTTGCCCCCTACTCAGATGTTACCACCAGTAATAATTTAGCACATATTTTTTCAGACGTAAAAAATGCAGATATAAGCATATACAATGGTCCCTTGGTATCTGCAGGGGGATTGGTTTTAGGACTCCCCATGGATCCGAAAATCCTCGGATGCTCAAGTCCCGTATGTAAAATGGTGTAGTACAGTCGGGCTTCCATATCTGCAGGTTATGGAACCGTTGGATATACAGAACTGACTGTACATGTGATTTAATGGTATAGTGTTTTAGACATTCTGGTTTATAATTTAATATATGGAGGACATCTTCCTCTGACAATATTTGGAGACCTCATTCTTATTTATTTATTATTCTTTTTTTTCCTCCAAATTTGCTTTATGTAGTTGGATATAAATAAATGAGCACAAACTTAAGCAAGATACATGTAACAATTTAATAGAACCTGATACTCTAATTCTTTCAGTGTTTCTCCAACTCATCATGGGGCTCGTAAGAAAAGTAACCAACATGGATACTACTACAGTTGAATGTCAAATCTTTAAGTGCTTATGACATACTAAATCCTTGTATAATGCACTTATGAAGAACCCTTCAAGGGACTTGTGTTTTGTATGTAGCAAAAAGTGTTAAGAGTCAAATATTCAACTCAATATAAAATAATAAGAAACACTTCTGATTTGTTAGGTTGAGATTGCTTCTCCTTTTACTAATGAATGATTTTTTTAGCTGTAATATCACTGAGCTGAACAAATATGTCACCTTGGAGTACATAAGGAAAAATAAACACATGCTAAATGGGTAAAACATTACAACTACATCTTTACTAGACCATCTCTACTAACGCTTCAGAAGCTTAGAGATTCAGAGTGTTCTTACGTTATGTGCAAGAAAAATAGAAAGAGAGAAATTCCTTCTTTTTTGAGATCACAGCTGTGAAGTCGTGATTATACAGATTCTTCATTTGTGTGCGAAACATGAAACACATTTCTCTAAATTCTCCCTGCTTAGAATTGTCAGTCAACTAGCAGGACTTTCCTTCCAAGAAACAGAGACTGAGATGTGTTTTATATAACTTCAATAACCTCAGCACTACCGTAAGAAGACATGCAGTATCCTTTTGCTGTGCTTCAAGACAACAGGGAAGGAGGTCACAGGAAAGAATAAATCAAAATTGTTACAACTGAGAAACTTTTCTCAGTTTAACCATGGTGCCACTTTCATTTTTACATAAGCATGGTGGCATAAGTCAAGCTCCATACATCAGAATTCTTAATATTTAAAATTTACCTTGACTTTTAATTATCACCATGTTAACCACCAAAATAATTTGACGAAACTCATAAGAAAGGGTAATGTTAAACCCCACTTTACTAGAGTTAGTTTCTGGACACATTAGCTCATTTTTTTTATAGAAGAGGGACAGTGAATCTCAGTTTGCCTACAAGCTAGGAGATCACTTTGAATTCTGCATTTCTTAACTGCAAACAGATACAGCACTTGTAACAGGTTATAACTGGTTTTCAGCTGGTTTTCAAGCACAGAGCCAGCCCCAACAGTAATAGTACACTATTTAAAAAGACCTAAGGCAATGAATTCCATTTCCAGTGGAAAGAAAGAATCGTATGGTCTTGGACAAACAATTCTGATGGTTCACTTAACAGTCACTTAGTAGTTCTTCCTTGCTCATAGAACTTTATGACTTTTTTGAGGAGTGAAGCATTCAGCTTGAGTGGATAAATCCTTGTTAGGCTAAGACAATCATTCTCATATCCCTCTTTGCCATGAATTGTCTTATGAATGGTCATATCAGTCTGTTTTGGCAAATGAGTAATTAAGGGAAGGCTGTTATTGTGCTTATGAGAATGATATTTTTCTCTGACAAAAGATAAATAGGCATTAGGAAAATGACCATTTGGGCTCTTTTTCTGCTTCCTCCTTGTTTTGTGAGAATATGATATTTGGTTTTACAGCAGCCATCTTGTGACCCTGAGATGATCATATGCCAATAATGACAAATGGTAGATTAGAAAGAACCAGCAAAGACAGAAAACAGCAACATCAGTAGTAACAACAATCACAGCAAAAGAACAATGGGACCTTAACTTGTAGAGTTCCTATAAAGTAAAAAATAAGTGCTCTATGTTTATTCTAAAACAAAAAAAGAACTATGCAAACCAGCTTAAAACTCCTTTTTTTGTGCCAGTGTTCTAAAATGTGGCTTTTAATAAAACCTTGACCCAAATGCCAGCAACTTCAGAAAAGAATTTGGGTAGGGGGAAGAAGAAAGTTATCTCACTTAGGAAAAACAACCACTATCTTTATCCTAATCTTTGACACACAATTGAAACATATATAGCTGCTGTAACACTTTACACAATTCCTATGTACTGGAGGAATAACAAGATCTAAATAACAATTATATTTTTCAACACGGGGTGAAGGCTTTACATAAAAATACCATCCTACTTTTTCCCCCTAAATTTCTAAAATATCACGTGCTTTTCCCCAACATCTGCAGCCGTTCAGGAATTTTTAGGAAACTTTCATGCATGATCTTAATTCCTAATCCCTGGCTCTTTGGGCTCAACGACAAAAGATCAAAACCACCAAAAATGATGGTTCACTTGAAGTCAGGTGAGAGACACTGGCTCAGTTAGTCTCGTAGGACAAAAGCAGTGCTGCATCAACTGTCTCCATGCAGGAGGGGCACGTGAAGGATCTCATCAGCCAGTCATCTGTACAGCCCAGGTGATCTGCATACACAGCAGAAATCAAATTGGGTTCTCATAAACAAAGTGCATCATACAGATCACACACTCCCCGATCTGTTTTTTAAATATTTGTTTTATTTTATTTATTCATTTATTTGGTTGCGCCGGGTCTTAATTGCAGTCGGTGGGCTCCTTAGTTGTGGCATGCAAACTCTTAGTTGCGGCATGGATGTGGGATCTAGTTCCCTGACCAGGGAACGAACCCGGGCCCCCTGCATTGGGAGTGTGGAGTCTTTAGCCGCTGCACCACCAGGGAAGTCCCCCGGATCCTTTTTTCTGATCCGTTTCTTCCAGGGTCATAAACTCCTTCAGGCTGATGCTGTATGAGGCCTATTCTTTGAGCTATCCTAATTTGCTCCTCTCAGCTGAGGTGCTAGGCGAGTCTGACTAGGTGTTGGATGAGAGACCAAAACTGGAACTTGATCCAGATATGGCAGCAGCAGCTCCTGATCCAGCTCCGTCCCCTTGCCAAAGCTAGCCCAGTCGGACTGAGACTTGTGAGGCAGGGAGATGTCATCCGAAGTGGGGGACTTAAGGCAGTTCCCCATCTTCCGGGACTTGAGTGTGTGATCTGTGTGCTGTTTTGACAGTCTCCCAACCTCATTCTTTTTTTTTTTTTTTTTTTTTTTTAATTAATTAGTTTATTTATTTATTTATTTTTGAATTTTTAAAATTTATTTATTTTTTATACAGCAGGTTCTTATTAGTTATCTGTTTTATACATATTAGTGTATATATGTCAATCCCAATCTCCCAATTCATCTCACCACCACCGGCCCCCGCCCTGCCCCGCTTTCCCCCCTTGATGTCCATACGTTTGTTCTCTACATCTGTGTCTCTATTTCTGCCTTGCAAACCGGTTCTTCTGTACCACTTTTCTAGATTCCACATATATGCATTAATATATAATATTTGTTTTTCTCTTTCTGACTTACTTCACTCTGTATGACAGTCTCTAGGTCCATCCACGTCTCTACAAATGACCCAAGTTCGTTCTTTTTTATCGCTGAGTAATATTCCATTGTATATGCGTACCACATCTTCTTTGTCCGTGCATCTGTCGATGGGCGTTTAGGTTGCTTCCGTGACCTAGCTATTGCGAATAGTGCTGCAGTGAACATTGGGGTGCATATGTCTTTTTGAATTATGGTTTTCTCTGGGTATATGCCCAGTAGTGGGATTGCTGGGTCATATGGTAATTCTATTTTTAGTTTTTAAGGAACCTGCATACTGTTCTCCATAGTGGCTGTATCAGTTTACATTCCCACCAGCAGTGCAAGAGGGTTCCCTTTCCTCACATCCTCTCCAGCATTTGCTGTTTGTAGATTCTCTGATGATGCCCATTCTAAGCGGTGTGAGGTGATACCTCATTGTAGTTTTGATTTGCATTTCTTTAATAATTAGTGATGTTGAGCAGCTTTTCGTGTGCCTCTTGGCCATCTGTATGTCTTCTTTGGAGAAATGTCTATTTAGGTCTTCTGCCCATTTTTTGATTGGGTTGTTTGTGTTTTTAATAGTGAGCTGCATGACCTATTTATATATTTTGGAGATTAATCCTTTGTCTGTTGATTGGTTTATTTATTATTTTTTTAAGGCTGCATTGTTCCTTTGCTTACTGATGAACATGTACAAGTCAGAAGTTTTTGATATTATAAAACGTCAAAGTAATGAACATTCCTGTGTGAACATCTTTGAATATATATGCTTTGTCTCAGTTAACTTCACTCAGAATGGGACTTCTGCATCAAGGAGTTTATGCCCTTATGCTTTTTGTGGGTGTTGCTACACTGTACCAATGTATGGTTGTTCGTGCAGGAAATACTTATTGAGCATCTGTTATGTTTAAGCACTGTGCTGGGTGCTAGCAAAAAGACTTGAGAAATTTTGTGAGTGAGGAGACTTGACCTGCCCTTTGTGAATTCTAGCAGTCCAGAGAGGGAATAGATATTCAAGTATCACACTCTGCATGTAGAATTACAACTCTGACAAGTGCCAAGGAGAGGGACATGGTACCATGAGAGCATATTTTAGGGAGGATTTGATCTCATCATGGAGATTAGAGAAGGTTTAGGGATGTTTCAGCTGATATCTGAAGGATGAGTAGGTATTAACCCGATAGGGACGTTGGGGAGAGATTTCTGAGCATAAGGAATAGCAAAAGACCCTATAAGAGGAAAGCATATGCTGTGTTGGAGGAACTGGCCAGGAAGGTGGGGCCGTTGGGGGAGCATGTCATTATAATGGAGCTGCAAGTGTGGGTAGGAGCTCGATCGTGCAGGCTTATGTTTAAGGTTTCAGACTTGAAGAGTAATAGAAAACCATTGAACTTTTTTTGTTGAAGGTGAGTGTGTGGAACATACCCAGTTGCATTTTCAACCTATCGTCTTGCTACCGAGTGGAGAATACACTGCAGGGAGAAAGAGTGGAAGCGAGGAAACAAGTTAGGAGACTTGTGTAGAAATTGGGCATAATGGTGGCTTGGACCAGGGTATGGTGGTCATTTTGGTGGAAAGATGTGGACAGATTCTAGAGGTATGTAGGCAGTATCATTGTCAGCACTGGTGGTGGGTTGAGGATGAGGGTGAGGGAGAAATAGCTGTCAGTGATGGTGATGCCTAAGTTTCTGGCTCCTATGGTTGGTTAGATGGGGTTTTTTTAGATATGATGTTAATATTTGTCCTAATTTGTCTTTTGTTATTTGTTGGTTCTTGATGAATACTCTGTCATATTAAGTCTCCTGTTTTTAGTGTACAAAGCATTTTGACCGAAACTGACCCGTTGTATGTTATCAGATAACTTTTTAACATCTGCCAGTTTGGTCCTGTATTTTATTCTCTTTCATTTATTAATTAAATTGTTGTATTAATGTAAATAACTATATTAATAGATTTTCTAAAGTTGCGTTATCCTTGCATCCTTGGTCCTTGGAATAAAGCCTTTTTTTTTTTTTTTTTGGCTGTGTTGGGTCTTTGTTTCTATGCGAGCGCTTTCCCTAGTTGCGGCAAGCGGGGGCCACTGTTCATCGCGGTGGGCGGGCCTCTCACTATCGCGGCCTCTCTTGTTGCAGAGCACAGGCTCCAGACGCGCAGGCTCAGTAGTTGTGGCTCACGGACCCAGTCGCTCCGGGGCATGTGCGATCTTCCCAGACCAGAGCTCGAATCCGTGTCCCGTGCATTGGCAGGCAGATTCTCAACACTGCGCCACCAGGGAAACTCCGGAATAAAGCCTTTTTGTAGTCATGGTATATATCATTCTTTAATAATTATTGATTAGATATGCTGATATTTTCTTAGGATTTTTCTATCTATATTTGTAAAGCACAATTGGACCCTTTTTTGTAAAAACTTGATTTTCTTTCCTTTTTATTTACAAATGACTCGAATTTTGTTGTTTTGTAGATATTTGATTGATGTAGAAGGCATGTGGCCAGATGATGCAATTGAATGTAAGTATAAGGGTTGTCACTACTTTTCCCTTGTTATAAAATTTGAAGGGAGAAATGTAAGGGAATTTCTCAAATTTTGGAAAAATAGAAAAGTCTGTAATTCATTTGTTCTGATATACGATAACCTTTTACCAAAAGTTTATAAAGGGATGTATCTGGAAATAGCAAGATATAATAGCCTGAATAATTAGTCAGTGGATTTCAGCATTTTTTTTCTTTTTTAAATTTATTTAATTAATTAATTTACTTTTGATATTATATCCACTGCCCCACCAAGGAAGTCCCTTTTTCTTCCTTCCTTCCTTCCTTCCTCCCTTCCTTCCTTCCTTCCTTTAAAGCTCCAAGTCATTTAAAATACATGACTTCTCACTAAAAATCTCCAGTTCATGTAACCAAGGGGTTTATAACTTCTCCTTTAAAAGTTATATTCCTGGGACTTCCCTGGTCGTCCAGTGGTGAAGACTCTGCGCTTCCAATGCAGCAGGCCTGGGTTCAGTCCCTAGTTGGGGAGCTAAGATCCCACGTGCTACGCAGCCAAAGAAATTTTTTTTAAAAGTTATATTCCTGTATTATTGAATTTAGTGGTTTAGTTTTTTTTTTAATGTTTAGAAGATTTCAGTTTCTTTACCAGGAACAAACAAAACGTAATGTAAAACTAGTTTTCCAGAAACGATTTCCATCATTCTCTTCTTCCCTTTCTCCTGCAGACTGGTGTTTTATCTTTACAAGTTCTCCATCATTCCATAAGAAAGCTGCTCGTCTTCTGGTTTCATAAGAGATGGTGAACAGTGGTAAAATATCGAGTTGACCGAAATTTCTAGAGTACACTTCAGGGAGCGAATGATGGGGTGGAATGTTGGGGCAGAGTGAGAGATACAGATTCTGGTGAGACTGAGAGTCATGCACAAAAATTACTGGGCTGTGGTGAAGGGAGAACAAAACTAAATCAGGTTCCTGCTGGTGGACAGGAAGCCAAAATGAAGAAGAATGGTGCGTAGCTGGGCAGTGTAATTAGGCCCCTAAGTGCTGTGTCTTCTGATAGTAATTATGAACAGAAACCAAATAATAGTTACTAATAACATGGAGGTGACCAATCCTTGAGAGCTGAGGCAGAGAGAAGGAAAGATGGCATTATGCCTTGTCTCTGGTTCCTTGAGTTTCCCAGGCTGGTTTGTGACCAATCTTGGGTGAAATCATAACTAAGTCATTTCTGCTAAGGTGATCAGCTTTCGTGGGGTCCTTTCTCTGCACTCTGTCCAATGATAAAGCCCACTGGTTTATGCCTCCTGGAAAACAGTTATTCCAAAGCAGTATAAGTGAAGCATTGATGAAACAGCCATGAAGAACATGTTTCCACATGGCCTCGCACCACCTTTTCAAAGTGCTGTAAAACTTTTTTCACCCAAAAATCAGTAACAGAAAAGGATTGGGATCAAATCCCGTACAGAGGTAGTGTAAGAAAAAAGAGAATAAGGAGCAGAATAGCATGTCTTCAGACAATAAAATCAAGTTGGAAAAGACAGGTCCACAAAACAGATCAAAACTGTAACCTATTATTTCAAAGTAGGCTAAAAGACGTTAGGAAAAACAATGCGAAAGATGAAAGAACATGGATCGAGGAGGGAATGGGAAGTTATTGTTTAGTGGCTATAGAGTCTCTGTTTGGGATGGTGAAAAAGTTCTGGAAATGGTAAATGCTGATAAATGCCACCTATGGGTGTTTGGTTTTAGTTGATCTTCTTCCATGAAAGGGTTTGGAGAGATTCAGAAACTATGCTGCTGCCTCCATCTTTCTGATGTCCTGCTCAATCTTTTGACATAATTATTTTGAATTTGCACAGTGGTGATGGTTGCACAGCATTGTGAATGTATTTAATGTCACTGAATTGTATACTTGAAAATGGTTGAAATAATAAATTTTGTTTTATGTATATTTTACCATAATAAAAAAAAGATGAAAGAACAGCATAAACCAGAATTAGGTAAGATGATAGAACTCAAGACAGAATTCAAAATAAAAGAAAAAAGTTTCAGAAGTGAGGACTAAATTTAAAATAATACAAGAGTGGGGACTTCCCTGGTTGTCCAGTGGTTAAGAATCCACCTTGCAATGCAGGGGATGCAGGTTCGGTCCCTGGTTGGGGAACTGAGATCCCACATGCTGCAGGGCAACTAAGCCCGCACGCCGCAACTACTGAGCCCACGTGCTCTGGAGCCCACGCGCCACAACTGGAGAGCCCACGAGCCGCAAGGAAGAGCCCACGCACTGCAACAAAGAGCCCACGTGCTGCAACTAATACCCGACACCTCCAAAAATAAATAAGTTAATTAATTAAATAAATTAAATAAAATAATACGAGTGAATGAACATAATGGATAATGCCTTAAGAGAAACAAACAAGAAGAGGAAAAAATTTTTTTAAATCTAAAAGAAGATAAAAAGAATTTTAGAGAAATGGCAAACATAACAGATAGGCAAAAAAGAGTCAGGACAGCTCTGAAAAGAGTAAATACGTATAAGGGGCTTTCCTGGTGGTGCAGTGGTTAAGAACCCTCCTGCCAATGCAGGGGATATGGGTTCGATCCCTGGCCCAGGAAGATCCCACATGCCGTGGAGAAGCTAAGCCCGTGAGACACAACTACTGAGCCTGTGTGCCACAACTACTGAAGCCCACGCGCCTAGAGCCCGTGCTCGGCAACACGAGGAGCCACCGCAATGAGAAGCCCGCTTGCCGCAACTAGAGAAAGCCTGCGCACAGCAACAAAGACCCAAAGCAGCCAAAAATAAATAAATAAATACATTTTTATATATATATATATATATATATATATATATATATATATATATATATATGTATAAGAATCTGTTATACCATAAAAGTGACATTTCAAATCAGTGGGACAGATTAGTCAGTAAATTGTGATACATAAATGTTGGGGTATAAATATTTCTCTGGAAGGATCCACAGCACGGCCAAAGCAGATGTCTCTGAGGAGGGAAATGTGTGGCTGGGGAACGTGGGGAAAAGGGTCACTTTTCATTGAATACCCTTGTGTACCTTTTCTAGTGTTCTGTCATGTGAATCTATTACCTGTGAAGTTTGCCTGAGTTCAAACCCCAGTTCCCCCAATTGCTAGCTCTTAATCTTGGGCAAACTCTTCACACTCTCCAAGCCTCTTTATCTGTGAAGTAAGGTCAGTAACTTAGCCTGGTGCTGCCTGGCACAGAATAAACTCTCAAAAAATGGACATTATTAGTGAAAAAAGCCCAAATGCCCATCAGTGGATGAATGGATTTTTAAAATGTGGTGTATATGTGAAATATTATACAGCCATAAAAAGGAATGAAGTACTAACACATGCTACAACATGGACGAACTTGAAAACATTATGCTAAGTGAAAGAAGCCAGAGACAGCGGTCACATTTGTATTATTTCATGAAATGTCCAGAAAAGGCAAAAACCATAGCGACAGAAAGCAAATTAATGGTTGCCAGGACTGAAGGAAGAGGGGATGAAGAGTGCCTGCTGATGCTTAAGGGGGCTTCTTTTTGGGGTGATGAAAACGTGATGGGTTAGATGCCGGTGATGGTTGCATAGGCTTGTGGATGTACTAAATGACACTGAATTTGCAGTTTCAGAAGGTGAATTTTATGGCATGTGAATGACATCTCAAAAAAATAATTTTGAAAATGAAAATTGCCCGTTTTCCCATAGTCACTATCCACTGTCTCCATCTCTCCCTTCTCCCCACTGCATTCCTTTTCACGCCCACCCCTGCCGCTCTCTCCCATCGTCACTCCCTCGAGCTGCCCCACGAGGCCTCCCAGGGAGCCTCTGAACCCCTGGGCTCCTGCGTCCTGTGGCTGTTGGAGCTGCTGCCCAGTGCGCGTGCCCCCACCACTCTCACCCGTGAGAGTGGACGCTTCCGTCGGATTTTTTCTCATGCGTTTCAGTTGATGGTGATGTTTACAAAAGGCGGCACGTGCCCTGCTCAATGGAGGAAGCCCCTCAAGTTAATATTTAGGCGCGTGCAGAAGTTTGATCTCGTCCACCAGTAACCTCAGGATGCTGTGCTCTGAAAGCCAGGTTGGCCGCCTACGGGCATCTGCAAATACAGAGGACTTCAGAGGCATTTGGGCCTCAAGTTGAGTCCTTGTACCTCCACATGGGATGTGACCTCAGCCCTTTGCTGCACCTCTGTAAGTGAAGTGGCACAGGAATACCGGCCTTGCCCGTCGTTGCCAAGGTTAACTGAATAGTGCATTCGCTCCCCTCGTGCTTAGGTGTTGAGTACATCGTGATTTACATACCAGGCCCTATTCGTGGGCCTCCTGATGCAGCAGTTCCCTTGGCTCTGCCCCTGTCGTCAGCTGCCCCTAGGATAACTCTGAGCCCTAGCCACTTCTCTGGTAGATTTCCCTATTCCCCCACTATAATCACACCTGAATAGGGCAACTCAAACCTTTCAGAGATGTGTCGTGAACCTCTTGTTTTCTGAAATACCTATCTGGTGGTTGTGAGACTTAAGGCCAACCTCCCCGAGAGACTTTGTTTCTATTTCTCCTAGTAAACCTAGACTCATCTCCTGTCACCTTCAACTCTACTCCAATTGTGTTCTTTCAACCCAGACCTCTGACCCTGCTTTTTACTTCTGCCATTTCATCCTCACTCCTGCTTCCTTTCCTAAATCCATACATCTCTTTTGGCCTTCCTAGACCTGGGCCAAGTTCCTTCCTCTTTCCTCAGTTTTTACCCCTTTCCTTCATTCTCCCATCCAACTTTCAGGCCTTCCTTTCTCACGCCCCAGTTAGCAGCATCTCAAAATTCGAAAGGTTTATTACTCATCTATTAATGGTATTCCATTCACTTATTCAGTTCTATACCTATCTTACCTATGTATGGAAGAACCGCTGGTAGCCAAAGTGGCACCAAGAATCCTAGCAGCTGTCACCTGACGTATCCGTAGTAGTCAGCAATTTCCATTTCTTTGTCCCTCTCAGTGAAAAATTGCAGCTTCCCCGAAGAGGTGTATCTGGCAGCATTCTCCCGTTGTTGAGCCCGCCTCTTCATGGCCTCTCGCTCTGGCCTCTGCTCTTGTTCGATGGGCTTTGACATGACTGGCTCAGGCACATTGGGTTCCCTCCATGGAATTCGTTGCTTGCTGAAGTCTTGGCATAGAAGTTGGGTTTGGAGCTTGGGTGGGGACTGGCGCTTAGTCACAGCAGGGGGAACAGGCTCGCGCTGGAGAGAAGCGCCAGATGAAGTTTTGTAGGGTGCAGGCCTAGGAGCAGCAGACTGAGGGGACACGAGGCTGGGTATGGTTGGTCCAAGCCGGTTGGGTTGGGTTGGTCACAGTTGGCTGAGCTGGTTTGGCAGGACCTGGCAGAGAGGCAGGAGCTGGCTGGGATGAATTGACTGCAGCAGGTTGAGCTGAGTCAGTAGAACCAGGCTGGGCACGGTAAGCCACAGCAGGCCGATGTGAGGCCAGAGACTGTGGCCTCTGAGGAGCGGGTCGAGCTTGAGGCTTGTCCCAGGCAGAAAAAGGCAGAGGTATCAACTTGACCGTCTCAGGAGGAGGCAGCTCATACTGGAATGGAGATGGACACTCTGTTTCAGCACTGCTGTCTGGTTTCTGGGCTTCGACTTGAGTTTTCTCAGCACTCTTACCCTCACGTGGGGTATGCCGCCATGGCTGGATAGCTGGGGGTGGCTGGGGGTCTTTGGGGTTGCTTGAATTTCCCAAGACCCGACAGGAAGAGAGCCCAGTTTTCTTATCATCCTTCTTCCCCAGCGCATGAAGAACCTTCACAGACTCCAGCATGCGCACGCCAAGGGAGGTTCGAGGCTTTTGAAAGCTCAGTTTGGTGTTTCTTTCGCTTCGTCTCGGGAATAGTTGGCTTCTCTTCTGCCTTGACTTTGTTCCCTGACTGCTTGTTCTCTTCAGCCTTGTTTCTTCCTCTGGTCCTTTTGGTCTTTTCCTGCCCATGGCTCTCAGTTTTGCTGATCTTTCTGGATGCAGCTTTCTGAGGTTTGCCTTTAGAGTGCTTGGCCGTGTTCACAGGAGCCCTGTCACTGACTGCAGCGTTGCATATAACCACTTCTCCCCCTAACAGGCACTCTGGATTCTTTGGCTGGATTTTGGCCTTGGGAGCACCACTGATAGGCTCAGAGGCTTTCTGTTTGTTCTTCCTGGGTTGATCAGAGGGAACCTTTATGACACTTGGCTTTTCCTGCACCTGATTCACCTTAAAGGCTCTGGTATCTTTGGCTTTGATCCCGTTGGAACCTTGGGATTGATCAAGATCTTTCCAAGAACTAAAGAGCTGGGGAAGGTGAATATCCTCCGCCAGTGTAGTAATGTCTGCAAAACCACTGCTAGATTCGATCCCATTTTCAAGCGTTCCTAGGTCCTCACGACTCAGGCTGTTCTTTCCCAGATCAGCATTTTCAGATCCAGGCTGCTTCTCTTGGCCGAGGGGATCGGTGTAGGCCAGCGGCTGGTGAATATCAGGGATTTCTAAAGGGAGTAGTGGAGGATCTTGGTTTTCTTTTGGGATGTGTTAGGCATCCAGAATCTTTGAAAGCTTGGTTTTAATATCATCCACGTTCTTACTCTCTATTTGTCCCTGGCTTGGAGCTGGAGACAGGGCCAGGAGACGACTGGCACTCTGGGCTGGAGCTGTCACTGAAATGTCCCCAAGTTCAGGTGTTGGGTTACTCTTAAGTATCTGAATATTTCTGCTACTTCAGGGCTTGGGGAGTTCTTGAGTTTGTGTCACACAAAATGTCTGGCTTGGAGGTTGCAATCCCAGGGAATTTTTCATCACCTGGGAAGTCTCCATCACTACAAAGAAATCAAGGTAAAAGTCAGTCCCTGGTAAGTGAGATGCTCCCGCTAAACTCCAACACAGCAATCATGTACCGTTCAAGGTACATGATTGCTGTGTTGGTGTTTAGGGGCAGGATGGGCGAGGCATTTCTAGTAACTCTTCTTAAGGATCATGGACAATGCCCTATGCTACGAGATAAGCGGTGACTGTTGTAATTCTTACTGGTGATCATTTCATGTCACTGATTCTTGGCTTTCTTTGTATTTCATAGGATTGTTATAAGTCCAATACAAAATGAGTCTTATTTTTAAAAAACTGAAGTGTTTTACAAAGCCTAGCATTCTCATGTAGAGTCCTTCCAATTCTCCCCACTTTCCTGAGAGGCTAAGAACACTTCACACCATGAACTAAGAGAGGGAGTAGAGCCCTTTCTGATGAAATATAGAAACAAAGACAGAGTCTTAGCCTGCTTGCTCTGGACAGGATCTCGGACCACAAGGTCTTATATCCTGGTATAAATGAAGGAAGTGAGGACAGTTCAACTGGCACTCTCATAACAAGAGTTCTGAGACACCTTCCAAAGAGACTATAGCAGTAGATCAGGGAAGGGAGTGCTACAGTGTGGTAGTACAGGAGGAATGATCGGCTACAGCAGTGAAAAATGTGGTACCTATTGGTGTGCTCTCGGGGTTCTTGTACATGTAGCATAGATGACCTTTACAGTGTCCCTCCCACCTTCCCACCTGCATTAGGTGTACTGTTTTTTTTTTTTAATTTGTTTATTTTTTGAACTTATTTATTTTATGTATTAGTTTTTTTGGCTGCACTGGGTCTTCATTGCTGTGCACGGGCTTTCTCTAGTTGCGGCTAGCGGGGGCTACTCTTGGTTGCGGTGTGCGGGTGTCTCATTGCGGTGGCTTCTCTTGTTGCGGAGTATGGGCTCTAGGCGCGTGGGCTTCAGTAGTTGTGGCTCACGGGCTCTAGAATGCAGGCTCCGTAGCTGTGGCACATGCGCTTAGTTGCTGCACGGCATGTGGGATCTTCCCTGACTAGGCCTCGAACCCGTGTCCCCTGCCTTGGCAGGCCGATTCTTAACCACGGCGCCACCAGGGAAGCCCTAGGTGTTCTTATATAGAGTCTAAAAACAGAGAGCACTGAGCGAATGTAGTGCTTATTAAAGGCTCAGGATCTACATTCTACCTGTCTGTACACCCCTTCCCAGCTGTAGATGTGACCCCATTTTTGAATGCTGACCTCATTCTTCAACTTTCTTGCTGTTTGTGGGGCTTGCCCTTTGGCATTTTCTTAAAAGCTAAACATAAACTTACCATATGACCCAGCAATTCCAATCCTACGTATATATGCAAAAGAAATGAAAACATATGTCCACAGAAAAACTTTTACAAAAATGTTCATAGCAGCATGATTCACGTTATCCGAAAAAGAAAAAAAATGAAACAATCCAAATGTCCAACAACTGGCAACGGGATAAACAAAATGTGGTAGAGCTATACAATGGAATACTAACCAGCAATAAAAAGGAGTACTGGTACACACTATAACAAGGATGAATCTTGAAAACATCATGCTAAGAAGCTAGATGCAAAGACTAGATATTATATAATTCTATTTACGTGAAATGTGCAGAAAAGGAAAAAGGCAGATTGGAGGTTGTCTGGGGCTGGGAATGTGGATTGATTGCAAACAGGTATAAGGGACTTTTCTGGGTAACAGAAGTGTTCTAAAACTGGATTGTGGTGATGATTGCACAGCTCTGTAAATTTACTAAAAATAATTGAATTGTATACTTAAAATGGATGTATTTTATGGTATGTAAATTAAACTTCTATAAAGTGTTTTAAAAATCTCTGTAAAGATATGCAAGAACAAGTCACACTGAGTAGCTCTGGAAAAGAAAGATGGGTGCCTGGGAAACGGGAGAGGGAAGACACTTTATCAAATACTCCTTTATATATTTTTAATTTTGTACCATGTATTATCAGTTTAAGAAATGAGAATAAACAAAACAAAAACTTACAAGGAAGAGTGTGGCAATAAAGGTTTAATGGCTTTGGTGAGTTCAATAGGAGTAAAACATATGTAAGGCCATAGAAATGTTCTAGCTTACAGAAAGGAAGATGATAGATCCTCTGTCACCATCTGAAGCACAACATGCTTAGTTCAAAGGGACATGCTTAAAAACAGGATGTCAACAGATAGACCCAGAAGCTGTCAACTTAGGAAAGGGGAGTAGAAAGGATGACCTGTGAGAAATGGTTCAAAGAGTGAAGACCTGAGGGGAAATACTTCAGGGAAGGAAGTGGGGACCTGAGAGGTAGAAGATTAGGTCTCTTTTGTGCCTTCAGAGAGCAGAACTGGAAGCAGAGCCAGGAAATCTAGTACAGGCAGATTTTGGATCTTTTTAAGTTTTAAAACCTTTGCCAGCTGGAGCCTTAGACAAATGAAACAAGTTGCCAATGAGCGGCAAGTGAGTGGTGGAGCTGTTGAAGCAGAGGCTGGAGCACCCTGTGGAGCAGAGGCCGCGGGAGTGTTGACGGTCCCTTCCGAGAACGAGTCTGAGAACCTCTGGCACTTCCAGAGGACATGGTATGCACCGCTGGGTGTAAAGCACACACGTTTACATCGGATTAAATGAGGAGCCTTGGTGTGTGTGTTTCTGCTTCTAGTTTCAATCTTTCTGATTAAGTTCATTCCTGCCTATAAAACGGTAAACATTTAAAAATAGAAAATAGTCTAAAAATAAATTCTTTCTCAACAAAATGTATCTAGTTAGCCCTCTAGGATGGTGAAAATCAAAAGGACAGACGACAACAAGTGTTTTCAAGGATGTGGAGAAATGGGAACCTTCACACATTGCTGCTAGGAATGCAAAATGGTAACAATACTTTGCGTAACAGTCTGGTAGTTCCTCAAATGGTTAAATATAGAGTTAACCGTATTATCCAGAGTATATCCATTCGTCGGCATATGCCCAAAAGAAATGTAAAATACGTCCACACAAAAACTTGTACATGGATGTTCACAGCAGCTTTGTTAATAGTAGCCAAGCAGTGGAAGAAATGCAAATGTCCAGTAACTGATGAATAGATAAGTGAAATATGAGCATTCATACAGTGGAATATGATTTGGTCATAAAAAGGAATGAATACATGCTACAATGTAGATGAACTCTGAAAATATTAAGTGAAAGAAGCCAGTCACAAAAGATCACATGTTGTATGATTCCATTTACATGAAATGTCCAGAATAATGAAATCTATAGAGACAGAAAGCAGATTAGTAACCACAGCCGGGGCAGGGGCTGGGGCAGCGGTGGGAGATTGGGAGAAATGAGTGACTGCTAATGTACATAGTGTGCTTATGGTACGTGTTGAAAATGTCTTAAAATTAAATTGGGGTGATGGTTGCACAACTCGGTGAATACACTAAAACACACTTAACTGTACGCTTTAAATAGGTGACTTTTATGGTATGTTAAGGATCTCAAGAAAGCTATAACAATGTGTTTATTCATGTACGCAAACTGAAATACATGTCGATTATGAAGCCTTATTTGGAGAAAAAAGCTTCTCGGGCTCTCAGTTCTTACATCTTCTGTTACTGAATCAGGGGTACAAGAACAATGGAAGGTGACCAACAGCGTCATTTCCATTTAACAGTGGACAGTCCGAACAAAAATGTGGGCGCTGGGTATTGTACGTTTGGTGCAGCGCTACACACACTACGGCTAGCGCTAAGTGCAAACCGTCAGAACCGTGCCGTCACGCTAATTTGGCCTCCACAGATTGAATCAGTAACCACAATTCACAGGTCTGCACTGTGTGTGACAATTTGTGCTGAGGACCCACCATGGGATAGAACATAGAATTGTTGCTGAATTCATTTACAGATGCTGTCGGTAAACCACAACAATCCACTTTCCTTAGTCCGTGGGAGAGTCTCAGGCATTTCCTCTAATGATCTCATCATCCCTGAGCGCCTGGATGTGAATCAACCCACTCTGTTCTCTGCAACTGGGCTTACACATAAAGATTGAAGTGACTACAAGTCAACTCACATTATCAGCTACCATGATTTAAGCTTTCTGTTGCAGAGCGTCTTGAAAGGAGATACACACTGGCTGGCTTCTTCTGTTATAATTTCTATTATTGTGAGAGTAAACTCACCTGTTAATGCCTTATTACAACTGGGGAAAAAGTAACTGCCACCATCTCAGAGATGTTTCAGGCTTTTTGTAGTACTTTTTAGTTTAATTAAAATCTAGGTGAAATTCATTCCCGTGTTCATTGATCAGACAAACCATCATAGAGACCCGGGGGGGGGGGGAGAAAGCTTTTCAATTAAATAATGACTTCTTAGATGGAAACTGAACTTAGGAAAACATCTCTAATATAGGAAAAAGGCTGTATTTTCTTACATCACCGTATACAGCTATTCTTCATGTATGAAGATTGTTATTGCCGACCTGCTGCCAGCAAGGTGCCTGCCGAAAGATGCTTTTCTTTCAGAAAAATGGGTTTATGCTAATTTACTTATAACCACTAAAGTTTAGGACCAGAGATACACATTGATAAGACAGAGTCAAAATTAGAAATACAGTCGATGGCACCAAAAGACAGTCTTTTCTTGTGAAAAGTTTTTAGCTATGCACAGTTCAAACTGGCAACTGGCGTTTCAGTACCAAAACTTACTAGCTTGTCTGCCCCCAAAATAACATTTTGACGTAGATTTAATTCTGAAAGGCAAGATTAGAACTTCTAAAAGCAGGAACTAAGGTGATAACTGTCTATTAGTCACCATCAGAAAATCAGAACTGGTCAATTATTTCTGCAAGTGTGGTAGATGATAACTCTAATATATCCTCCCCCTCAAATCAAAAATGCATTGCGCCTGCAGAATGGTCCTCAGAAAATTTCTTTTCATACATGAATGAGTAAAGATTGCAGAGACATAACGAATCTGAATAATGCCAAAATTCAAAGTATGGCCATGAGACTGTAGAGTTAAAATGTAATGGAAGTACTTGTCATTAGAACCGAGGTCAAGAAACTAACAGGATGGTAAGGTTCCCAGATAGTGGCTGGGTTTGGGGTAGAAAAGAAAGAAAATCAAGAGCTAAAGTCCTCAATTAATATACAGGAAAAACTGGAAGGTTAGCAAATGATCATTAAAATCTTGTAGAGGGTGGTAGAGCTAGATGACTTAAGTCCCAAAGGATTTTCTATCAGGTTTGAAAAATTATGGTCTGGAAGTGACCCTCTCACTCTCTTTTCTTCTCTGCATTCTCTGAAATCTTTCCTCTTAGCTTTAGTATTTGTGAGGATTATGATCACCTTTTTTACATGGATGGCTCTAAAATCTTTATTCCACTCATGACATACTCATGAGGTCATACGTAGCTATGTTTTTAGATATTTTCACTTGGATGTTTTGATCTAACTTCAACTTTAATCAATAAAACTCCTTCATATTTCAGTCAGAATTAGTTTCCTCTTCCAATCTCTCCATTTTGATAAGGTGTTTGCATAGTATTTTAGTTGCTTTGGGTAGAAATTTCCAAAGAACCACGGCTATTAATTACCAAGTCCAAGTGACGAGAGTCCAGCTTAGTTTCTTCTCATAAATTAATTTATGAGTATCACTTTCTTACTTAAAAATCTCTACTGACAATTAGCTAAACATTTGGCAATAAAATTATATCTAGACACACAAAATAAATTCCATGTGGATTAAGTGTTTAAATGCATTGCCCTCCACCCTAAATAAGTATTAAAAAAAAAAAAAAAAGAATACTTTTTTATAATCTTGTGGTTGGGGACATCTTTCTTAGCATGGAAAAAAGAAAGAAGTTGAGTACACAACAATGCTATTACACTATTAATGCAATATAAATAATGCTCAAGAATTAATAAGAAAAATTCTTCAGAGAAAAATGGGCATGTAAATTATATCCTTCAGAGGATATAAGCAGCTAATTCTCAAAACAGGAAATGTAAAGAGCAATCTCTGAAACCTAATATTTAAAAAATGCAACTTAAAGCAATGAGTTTTTTCACACATTAGATTAGCAAATATTAAAAAGACTGATACTACCCATAGTTGGCAAAGGAATGAAGAAACACATCCTCTCATACTTTTGGTGGGCACATATATTTGTACAAAATTCCTGGAGGGCACATAGTTAGAGGTGGGGAGGTCTACAGATTACTGACAGTCTTTTAAATTTCTATTATTAATGATCTACTTAGGATTTAAAACTTCTTGGTCAATTCTGTTCATTTATATTTTCTTAGAAAATCACCCATCTAATTTAGGTTTTAAAATATATCAGCCTAGGGCTTCCCTGGTGGCGCAGTGGTTGAGAATCTGCCTGCCAATGCAGGGGACACGGGTTCGAGCCCTGGTCTGGGAGGATCCCACATGCCGCAGAGCAACTAGGCCCGTGAGCCACAACTACTGAGCCTGCGCGTCTGGAGCCTGTGCCCCGCAACAAGAGAGGCCGCGACAGTGAAAAGCCCGCGCACTGCGACGAAGAGTGGCCCCCGCTTGCCCCAACTAGAGAAAGCCCTCGCGTAGAAACGAAGACCCAACACAGCCAAAAAAATAAAATAAATAAATAAATAAAATCCAGCCATTCATATTTAAAAAAAAAAAAAAAAAAGGAAAAAAAAATATATATCAGCCTAAAGTTGCATACAGTAATCTTTTTTAAAAAAACACTTCTTTGACTGTGGTTATACCCTTCCATACTATTAGTGTTGATCCTTTTCCTCATGGTCAGAATAACCAGAGATTTGGTCTGTTTTTTTTTTTCAAAGAACCAGATCTTGGTTAAATCGATCAATTCTGGGGACTCATTTATAGAATGCTTATTTCAATTATTTCCTAGTTGAGTTTGTTGAACTAAAATATCATTGAAGGCTATACATTTTCCTCTCAATATAGATTTAGTCACATCCCGTAAGTTTTGGATATGTGCTTTTACTGTCATTAATGAAAAAAATTCTATAATCTCAATTTTTAGTTGTCCTATAGCCCAGAAGTTTAGAATGTTTTAACATGTTTATTTAAGGAAAAAGTTATAGTTGTTAAATTCCAACCTTATTGTACTGTGGTTAGAGAATATAAGCTTAGTTAGAAATGTTCTACTTTGCGGATTTATCAACATTTTGCCTAAATGTACAGTTAATTTTTGTAAATACTCCGTGGGCATTTGGAACAACTGTGGATGCTGTGTTTTGGGAATAAAGTTTTCTATAGATACTTTAAATCAAACTTCTTAATATTGCTATTCAAATCTTCCATATCTTTTATCTGTTATATGTCAAAATCTGATAAAAACAATGAAAATATCCCATTCTTGTACTTTTGTCACGTTGTATATTGTAATTATGTCTGGATGAACATATGAATGCACTCTGGTTGAAAGCACAGCAGTAATTTTGGAAGTGTCTGAAAGACTCTTTCTTCCCTTGGAAATTACAGAGTGGAGATAGGGTAGATTCTCAAGACAAGTAACATTTAATTAAAAATGACCCAAAAACCCTACCTTTCCATGGTATGGAAACTTGTATTTCTAATCCGGAAAAACTATAAATTATTGGCAGAAAGGTGGAAGTATAGGAATTTTCATGCATTGCAGGGAGGAATATAGACTGGAAATTAATTTGGTACTAATGTAGAAAATTAAGTATACATATAGCTTATGATCCAAGATTTCCACTTGTGGGTCTGTGCAACAAAGGTAGTCTCACAAGGTCCATAAGGCAATGTGGACAAGGATGTGCACTGCTGGTGTTTTGCCTTGTTGGGAATTGACGGCGACCTGGGTGTCCATTACAGGGAAAGTGCATAGGTAAATTGGTAGATGCACTCCATGGAGTACTATGCAGTGATCAGAAACCTGAATTAGATGTATGTATAGCAATGTGATGAATCTTAAAAATACAAGCTTAGTGAAAATAACAAAAATAATGACATACCTTTTATATAAGTTGAAAATACATGACAACACAGAATACATATTTTGTAAGAACTCTTGTAAGCCAAAAGATATTTACATAACATGGCCAGTTCCGATGGGAGGACAGGAATGAGGATGGGATCTGGGAATGAAATTTTAAAAAGAGAGGCCATGAACCTAGGAGTATACTTAACTCAACTCTTGGCAGCTGAAGTTAAAAAAAATTTTTTAACTTTATCTTGGCATAGAAACTGCGTACTAATTCTATGCTTTCGCTCTGCTTCTAGAAGGATTTGTTATGACTAGATTGGAGGTTCAAATAGGTACTTTAGGCAGAAACTAGAACACAATGAAAACTTGAGAATTCTCTCTTCCGGCTCATAACTAACGTTTTATGTTTGATCAGTCTGGCTGAGGTCACTTTTTAATTAATGTCACAAAGAAATTTTTATGGTTTCATATTAGAAAAGATGTGCTGCTTGTTTAAAAAAATACATGAAAAATTAAAAAGAAAAAATGTATAATCCCATAATCTTAAAATAATCTGCTAATATTTAATTTTGATCCAGTCATCTAAATACATGTAAATATTATATCTTGCTTTTTACCTCTTAGCATATAATGAAATTTATCCTTGGGTTCCAAGATACTGCTTTGGACTGTTGTTTCTCTCCATATATGTGTGATTGTGAAGAGTGATACGAAATTAGCCTGTTTTATAAAAATGTAAGAAACACTGGTAAACATTTAATTAAATATTACTAAAGCTCTCATTTTATTCTCTCATGGAGGTCTCTTTGTTTGGTAGTTAGTTTGTGTTGTTCATTTGCCCCACTGCTGAAAACGTGGGCAACTGGAAATAATGAGAGGTCAAAAATACAGAGAAATTATTCATCTTCAGCTTTTTCTCCGTAAACAAAAACTGATAAATATGGCTTCTTTTGTACTGACAGTAGTAAACTATCCCTTTTCTTTGATCCCAGTATACACCCAGACATTGAGAGAAAAAGATGGGAAAGGGAGGGGGGGAAAGAAAGAAAAAACAGGGAGAGAGAGAAAGAGCACAGAGACAAACACAAGCAAGAACATGAGAGAAGGAGAGGAGAAAAGGAGTAAGCAGAAGAACAAGAGAGATACACAGCAGAGACAGTGAGACAAGAGACAGCATGGGGTGGGGTGGAGGAGAGCACAAGTGCACAGAATGCGGGTGCACAGAGGCAGAGAGAAAGAACACAGAAGCAGACAGGGTGCAAAGACACTGTAATAAGAGAAAAGCATGAACTATAGAGCCTGGGGACAGCCTGCATAGACACAGCAGAGAGAGGCACAGAAAGAATGAGTCAAAGAAAGAGTAGGTGTAATCAAAGGAAGAAGGGAAGAACAAGCAGGCAGTTGCACTTATTCCCTTATATTCACTCTTAACCCCTCAAATGTACATGTCCTGGGTACACATGTTCAGGGAAAAAAAGCATTAGCATATCTAAGGAAACCTGGGTTAAAGATAAGATAGGCAGTTCAAAAAAGAAGAAATACGGTCGATCAACACACAAAAGAAACTAAAAACTCCGTGTGATTAAAGAAATGTGGATCAGGATAGATACCATATTTCTGGCCTATGTGGCAAGTATTAACAAGAATGCTGTTGGCAGGTATTGACCAAAATATTATTGCACATTACTGGTGAACAAATAATTGAATCAACATTTCAGAAGGACAATTTAGTAGTGTGGCTTAAACATTTTTAATGTGCCTACTTGGTAACCCAGAAATTCCATGTTTAGAAATGTTTCTCAAGGAAATTGAAAAATTCAGAAAGATGTAACAAGACTACCCATCGAAGTGCGGATTATGATAAAGAAAATTTCCAAAAAAACTTAAATATCTGTCATTTGGAACTAACTAACTATTATATTTATACAATGGAACCCATAAAGCTATTAACAATGACTACATAAATCTTTATTTACTGCATAGAAAGATGTCTATGATATACTAAGTGCAGAGCTTCAAAACAATATACATAGTATGATTTCATTTTTTTGGACTGTTGTTTCTCTCCATATATGAACATGATTGTGAAGACTGGTATGAAATCGGCCTGTTTTATAAAAGTGTAAGAAACACTGGTAAACATTTAATTAAACATTAAAAAAGCTCTCATTTTATGCTCTCATGGAGTTCTTCATTTGATATTTAGCTTCATTAGATTGCAGACCTAATAAAATAGATCCAAGATAGGCAGTAGGTATGAGAATCATAAAATATAAACCTGGAAGCTTATCTGTAATGTTAATCACGACTATTTCAGGATGGTGAGAATTATGGGTGATTTCCAAGGTCTTTATATTTTATATATTATCTAAACTCTTTATATTTAGTTATCTTTTTACTTTTACACTCAAAAGTAATAAAACATCTTTTTTGACAAAAGTATTTAGTAATAAAGAGAAGAGAGAGATGTAAAGTGGTAGAAGCATCAACCACAGGCAAGCCCTCCACTCCCCAGTCTATGATAAGGAGAGACATAAGCATGGTTCTAGCTGAGAGGAAGGAGCCTACAGAAAAGGAAGAAATCGAATATAAAAGAGAGAGAGAAAACAAAACTGAGAAAACAGATAATGGATTTTAGAAAATATGACAGCACAGAGACCTTAATGAACCTTTTCTTTCATAACTGAGAGACACAAACAAAAAACATCAAAAAGTAAAAGAAACAGGGCTTCTCTGGTGGCACAGTGGTTGAGAATCCACCTGCCAAGACAGGGGACATGGGTTCGAGCCCTGGTCAGGGAAGATCCCACATGCCGTGGAGCAACTAAGCCCGTGTGCCACAGCTACTGAGCCTGCGCTCTAGAGCCCACGAGCCATAACTACTGAGCCCATGTGCCACAACTACTGAAGCCCACATGCCTAGAGCCCGTGCTCCACAACAAGAGAAGCCACCACGATGAGAAGCCCGCGCACCACAACGAAGAGTAACCCCCCCTCACCACAACCAGAGAAAGCCCGTGCACAAAGACCCAACGCAGCCAAAATAACTAACTACATAAATAAACAAATTTATTTAAAAAGTAAAAAAATATTCAGAATGTAGGGAACAGACTCAACTCACACCACAAAATCCCAGAAATAATATCTAAAGAAACAACTGGGAATAAATATAAGGAGCCACCACAAAGCTCTTCCTACACAAAGGACCATAGAGCAGAAGGGTAAAAGGTGAGTCAACAATTCAAAATATCCCACTGGTATCTCAGAAAAGGGACTGAGGTGATAAGTGGCCCAGGAGAAAGATAAATGTCCCAATTGGAGACATGTTCCCTGTGAAAAAATAGCTCCTTATGTCCTTGCCAGAATGGTTTACTGTATGCCTGCTCTGGCCAGGAAGAAGTCAGAAAAAGGGATGGGAAATAACCTTTTAAGTCTAAATATCTTAGTTTTATTACTAAGATTTGCTAGAAAAAAATAAGGCCTCAGCCATATCACTGCCCACACAACAATGCTATGAAAGCAGCTGCCAGGTGACTTTACAGTAGTGTAATAGCAAAACCCCAAGGGCATGTCCTATAGAACAAGATACTTTCCTCACCTCCACACTTGATAAGGTGGCCATCAATTTATGAGTTTCACAACAATGGCAGAGAAAAATGTCACCTACTGTAGCTGTCCAGAGTCCTAGAATCAATTACTATCTTTCTGCCTTTCCCAAACTCTGAGGGGCAAAAGAAATACAAGCCATACACAATGAGCCTTCAAGTTCATGTCCTAGGAAGGGGACTCAAGCAGTATCTTGTAAATAGGTAATAAGGTCATCAAATGTGATCAAATAAATGGTTGTGATCAAATAAATGGCTTCCACAGAATGTTTTGAGACAAAGGTCATCTGAAAACAAAAGAGAAGGATTTATGAAAATATTCTATAGCATTAAAGTGGAAGAAAGGGGGCTTCCCTGGTGGCGCAGTGGTTAAGAATCCGCCTGCCAATGCAGGGGACACGGGTTCGAGCCCTGGTCTGGGAAGGTCCCATATGCCACGGAGCAAAAAAGCCAAGGTGCCACAATTACTGAGCCTGTGCTCTAGAGCCTGTGAGCCACAACTACTGAGCTCACGTGCCACAACTACTGAAGCCTGCGTGCCTAGAGCCCGTGCGCCACAACAAGAGGAGCCACGGCAATGAGAAGCTCCCGCACCACAATGAAGAGTAGCCCTCGCTCACCACAACTAGAGAAAGCCTGGGTGCAGCAATGAAGGCCCAACGCAGCCAAAAATAAATAAATAAAATAAATTTATAAAGAAACAAGTGGAAGAAAGGAAGGAAAAAAAGAAGGGAAAGAGAAAGAATTTATTTTGCCCGAAGGTTTACCCATTTTAGTCAATAAAGAATTTGTAGTCTCACTCTAGAGAAAATTGAAAAAGAACATGGACTTAATGAAATGGATCCAAGATAAGCTAGGACAATACAGGGAGACTAAAAGGTAGTTGACAAATTCACACACTTCATCCAAAAATTAATGAATGTCTGCCATGTGTTGGAAAACCAAGGACAGGTACCAAAGGAAAAGAACTGACAGAAATGAAGGGAGACATAGACAATTCAATAGTAATAGCTGGAGACTGCAATAGTACACTTTCAAAATGGGTAGAAAAACTCGACAGACCAATAAGGAAATAGAAGGCTTGAACAACACTATAATCCAACTAGACCTAAAGACATATACATAATACTCCAACCAACAGAAGCAGAATACACATTCTTCTGAGGGAACATAATAATGTTCTCCAGGAGAGACCATGTGCTAGGCCATAAAACAAGTCACAATATATTTACAAATTATACAAAGTATGTTTTCTGACCACAATGGAATGAAACTAGAAATCAATAAGGAAATTTGGGAAATTCAAAAATATAGAGAAATTAAATGACACACTCTTAACTACCAATGTTCAAAGAAGAAATCACAAGGGCAATTAGAAAATACTTTGAGATGAATGAAAATGAAAGCAAAACATACCAAAACCTTTGGGATGCAGTGAAGGCAGAGCTTACAGATATTTGTATCTGTAAATGTCCATATTAAAAGAAGAAAGATTTCGAAACTATAACCTCACCTTCAACCTTAAGAAACCAGAAAAAGAAGACCAAATAAAACCCAAAGCAGGCAAAATGAAGGAAATTATATAGATTAGAATGAAAATAAATGAATCAGAGAATCAAAAAAAGAGAAAAATCAAAGAAATCAAAAGTTGGTTCTTGGAAAAGGTCAACAAAAATGGACAAATCTGGGCTTCCCTGGTGGCGCAGTGGTTGGGAGTCTGCCTGCCAATGCAGGGGCCACGGGTTCGGGCCCTGGTCTGGGAGGATCCCACATGCCGCGGAGCAGCTGGGCCCGTGAGCCACAATTACTGAGCCTGCGTGTCTGGAGCCTGTGCTCCGCAACAAGAGAGCCCGCCATGGTGAGAGGTCCGCGCACCGCGATGAGGAGTGGCCCCCGCTTGCCACGGCTGGAGAGGGCCCTGGCACAGAAACGAAGACCCAACTCAGCCATAAATAAATAAATTAATTAATTAAAAACAACAACAACAAAAAAAAAAACTTTAAAAAAAAAAAAAAAAAAAAAAAAAAAAAAAATGGACAAATCTTTAGCTAGAATTCACCAAAGGCAAAAAGGGGAAAACTCAAATCATTTACATTAAGAATGAACCAGGGGATGTTACTACCAATCACACAGAAATTAAAAAGGATCATAAGGGAATATTATGAACAATCACATGTCAACAAATTAGGTAACCTAGATGAAATAGACAAATTCCTAGAAAAACAACCTAGCAAAACTGACTCAAGCAAAAATAGAAAATCTGAACAAACCTATAATAAGGACAGAGGCTGAGACAGTAATCAGAAAACACCCCCCAAAGAAAAGCCCAGGCCCAAACTGGTGAATTCTAAAAAACATTTAAAGTAGAATTAACAACAACCATTCACAAACTCAAAAAACAACATCATCATCAAAACAAAATGAGAAGAAGGATTACTTCCCAATTCTTTCTATAAGGAGATTATTACCCTGATAAAAAAGGCAAAGATACAGTAAAACTACAGACCAATACCCCTTATGAATATAGAAGGAAAATCCTCAACAAAATACTAGCAAACTGAATCCAGCAACACAGAAGAGGGATTGATTATACATTAAGACCAAGAGGAATTTATCCCAAGAAGGCAAAGTTGGTTCAATATATGATTATCAATCAACGTAACACACCATCTTCATAAAGAAAACATAGGATCATTTCACTATACATAGAACAAGCATATGGCAAAACCCAAAACCCTTCCATAATAAAAACACTCAACAAAACAGGAATAGAAGTTCCTCAACCTGATAAAGGGCATTTATAAAAAAAACTCACAGCTAACATCATGCTTAATGACCAGAAAGATTTCTCCTTAAAATCAGGAACAAGACAAGGATACTCATTCTTAACACTTCTATTCAACACAGTACTGGAGGTTCTAGCAAGGGCAACTAGGGAAGAAAAAGAGATAAATGACATGATATCGGAAAGAAGAAGGAAAACTATCTCTATTTGCAAATGACACAATATTTTATATAGAAAACACTAAGGAACACACAAACACAAATTACTCAAACTTATAAGCAAGTTCAGCAAAGTTGCAGGAACCAAAATACATACAAAAACCAGTAATATTCCTGTACCACAAGGAAAATTCCCAAAATGAACTTAAGAAACCAATACTAGTTACACTGGTATCAAAAAGAATAAAATACTCAGGGATACTTTTAACAACAGAAGTGCCAAACTACAAAGAAGTGGAACCCACAAACATCGTTGAAGAAATTAAAGATGACCTAAATAAATGGAAAAACACCCCAGTTCATGGATTAGAAGATTTAATATCGTTATGACAGCAGTACTCCCTAAATTTTTCTACAGTTTCAATGCAATCCCTACCCAAGATTCAAGTTGTCTTTTTTTTTCTTTTTGGCAGAAATTGACAAGCTGATCTGAATATTCCTATGACTTAAGAATAGATAAAACAATCTTGAAAAAGAAAAAACAAAGTTGGAGGAGTCACACTAGTTAGACAGTGTGGTAGTGGCATAAAGAGTGACATATAGATCAATAAAATAGGGTTTATCGTCTAGAATAAACCCTTACATTTATAATCAATCGCTTTTTTTTCATTTTTTAAGTTTATTTTGATTTTTCTGATTTTTTTTTTCTTATGATCAATTGATTTTTGCCAAGGGTGCCCAGACAATTCAATGGAAGAAAGAATAGTCTTTGCAACAAATGGTACTAAGACACTGGATATCCACAGGCAAAAGAATAAAACTGTACTACCTCAATGCCACATACAAAAGTTAACTAAAAAATGATCATAGAACTAAAAGTAAGAACTAAAATTATAAAACTTTTAGAAGAAAACAAAGAGTCAATATTTTGTAACCTTGGGTTAGACAATAGTTTTAGATATGACATGAAAAGCACAAGTGACAAAAGAAGAAACAGACAAATTGTACTTTGTCAAAATTAAAACTTTTGTACCACAAGTAAAATCATCAAGAAAGTGAAAAGGACGGCACAGAATGAAAGAACATGTTTGCAAAACATATCCTAATAAGGGATTTGTATTCAGAATAGACAAAGAAACAGAACTCAGTAATAAAATGACAAATAAGCCAATTTTAAAATGGGCAAAGGATTGGAATAGACATTTCTCTAAAGGTAAACAAATGGCCAATAAGCATATGAAAAGATGCTCAACATCTTAGTCATTAGCGAAATGCAAATTAAAATCATTAAAAAGTGAGATACCTCTTCACACCCATTAAGATAGCTGTTCTCAAAAGACAGACAACAAGTGTTGATGAGGATGTAGACAAACTGAAATATGATCCAGGTGGGAATATAAAATGGTGCAGCCACTCTGGAAGACACTTTGGCAGTTACTCAGAAGCTTAAACAGAGTTACCATATGATCCAGCAATTCTACGCCTAGGTATGTATGTAAGAAAATTGAAGGAACATGTCCACACAAAAACCTGTACATTAATGTTTACAGCACCATTTTTCATAATGGCCAAAAAAGCAGAAACAATCCACATGTCCAACAACTCATGAATAAACATGTTGTATATGTATTTGAAATACTGTTTGTTACTGTTCATAACAAACAACAAGTACTGATTCCTGCTACAAAATGGATGGACCTTGAAAATATTAAGTAAAAGAAGCCAGACACAAAAGGCCACATATTGCATGATTTGCTTATATAAAATGTGCCCAATGGGCAAATCCATAGATACAGAAAGTAGATTAATGGTTGAAGGCTAGGAAATGACTGTGAAGGGGCACAGGGTTTCTTTTTGGTATGACAAAAAGTTCTGGAATTAGTGGTGACAGTTGTATAACCTCCTCTGAATATACTGAAAACCACGGAATTGTATACTTTACAAGAATGAATTGTAAGGTATGTAAATTTTATTTTTAAAAAATCAATAGAGATTGACCAACGCTGAGACATACCCTGGGAAAGTAAGAAAACTTAAATTTTAAAAACCCAACAACAATCCAGGATCCAATAGGGAAAAAATATTAGGGTTGCCTCTGGCACAGAAATATTAATTGTATGTGTCCAGAAAGGGGGAGCAAATCTGACTGAGTTTTGAATTAAAGATTATTATTCAAAAGTTTTGTACCCAAACAAGTTGTTATTCCTATACAAAGGTTACAGAATGATAATCTCAAATTTATAAGAACTGAAGAGATGCTCACTCCTGAACAACTGTTGAAAAATCTAGCTAATCAATAAAATTATTTAAATTAATAAACTCACAAACAGTTACACTGAAAAGACTGATGATATTGACCCCCTTTAAAAAACACATAAAATGGTGATTTTGCTTATAACATGGAAGAAAAATGCTATACTTCTTAAAAATAAAGCTAATCAATACAGTAGTAATACTACCATAATGAACTGAGACAACATTCACAAAATTAACGAATATTGTTATGTTGGGGGAAGTGTGTGTAGGTGGAGAGTGGGGAGAAGTAGGGCAAGTGCAACCAGTTTCTTAATTTTTCATATAATGGAGTCAATAGATACTATTTCATATCTGAGTGGTACATTGAGACAGTGGCTTAAGCATATTTGTTAATTACATGGCTGCTAAGTTAGCAAAAAAACAACTCAAAGAAAATCATATAGCAATAAAAAAAATGGAAAACAATAAGAAATCATTAAAAATGATAAGAAACCCTGAAGAACCAAAACAATTTTGAAAGAGAACAACAAAGTTGGAGGATTCACACTTCCTGATTTCAAAACAGTAATACAGGGATTCCCTGGTGGCGCAGTGGTTGAGAATCTGCCTGCCAATGCAGGGGACACGGGTTCGAGCCCTGGTCTGGGAAGATCCCACATGCCGCGGAGCAACTACGCCCGTGAGCCACAATTACTGAGCCTGCGCGTCTGGAGCCTGTGCTCCGCAACAAGAGAGGCCGCTACAGTGAGAGGCCCGCGCACCATGATGAAGAGTGGCCCCCACTTGCCACAACTAGAGAAAGCCCTCGCACAGAAACGAAGACCCAACACAGCCATAAATGAATGAATAAATAAATAAATGAATAAATAAAAATTTTTAAAAAAGTATTTGTTTAAAAAAAAAAAACAGTAATACAATAACAGTGTGATACTGGCATAAAGATAAATAGATCAATGGACTAGAATAGAGAGCCCAGAAATAAACCTTTGTGCCACATGGTCAAATGATCTCTGACCCTTGACAAGGGGCCAAGACCATTCAACAGGAAAAGAGCAGTCTCCTTAACAAATGGTGCTGGGAAAACTGGATATGCACATGCTCTTAGAAAGAATGAAATGGTGGGGGGTGGGGGGGGGAGAATGAAGTTGGAGCCTTATCTTACATCGTATACAAAAATTACCTCAAAATGGATTAAAGACCTAAAACCATAACATTCTTGGAAGAACACACTGGGGAAAAGCTTCATGGCATTGGACTTGGTAATGACTTCTTAGATATGACACCAAAAGCACAGGCAGCAAAAGCAAAACTCGACAATTGGGACTACATCAATATTAAAAATTTCTGGGCATCAAAGGACACAATCAACAAAGGTGAGAAGGCAACCCACTGATTGGGAGAAAAATTTATAAATCATATATCTGATAAGAGGTTCATACTCAGAATATGTAAAGAACTTCTACAACTCAATGACCAAAAAATAACGCAATTCAAGAATGGGCAAAGTACTTGAATAGACATTTCTCCAAAGATGATATACAAATGGCCAAGAAGTATATAAAAAGATGCTCAATATAATCATGAAAGAAATGCAAATCAAAAACATATCACTTCATGCACATTAGAATGCCACTATAAAAAAAAACAGAAAATAACAAGTGTTGACAAAGATGTGGAAAAAGTGGAACCATTGTGTGCTGTTGGTGGGACTGTAAAATGGGCAGCTGCTGTGGAAAACAGTAGGGTGGTTCCTCAAATAATTACAAATAGAACTACCATATAATCCAGCCATTCCACTTCTGGATATGTAACCCCCAAAATTGAAAGCAGGATCTTGAATGGATATTTGTACACTCATGTTCATAGCAGCATTATCCACAATGGTCTAAAGGTGGAAGCAACACAAGTATCTATTAACGGATGGATGAATGAATGAACAAACAAAATGTGGTATATACATACAACGCAGTATCATTCAGTCGTAAAAAAAAAGACAATCCTGTCAGATGGTACAACACTGATGATCCTTGAGGACATTATGCTAAGTGAAGTAAACTTGTTACTTAAAGACAAATACTGTATTCCAATTACGTGAGGTACCTAGAGTAGTCAAATTCTTAGAATGGTGGTTGCCAGGGGCTTGAGCATAAGGTGGAATGGGGAGTTGCTATTTGAGTCAGTGTAGAAATTCAGTTTTGCAAGATGAAAAGAGTTCTAGAGATGGGTGACGGTGATGTCTGCACAACAATATGAATGTATTTAATACCATTAAACTACACCATGCACAAAAACAAATTCAAAATGGATTAAAGACTTAAATGTAAGAACTGAAACCACAACCAAAAAAAGAGACAAAGCTTCTTGAAGAAAACATAGGCACTGAGCTCTTTGACACTGATCTTAATAATTTTTTTTTGCATATGTGTCCTCAGGCAAGGGAAACAAAACCAAAAATACACAAATGGGACTACATCAAACTAAAGAGCTATTCCACAGTGAAGGGAACTATCATCTACTGAATGGGAGAAGATATCTGCAAGCAATCTATCTGATAAGGGGTTAATACCCAGAATATACAAAGAACTCATACAACTCAACATCAAAAACCCAAACAACCTGATCTTTAAAAATGGGCAAAGGATCTGAATAGACATTTTTGCAAAGAAGACATACAGATGGCCAAGAAGCACATGAAAAGATGCTCAACATTATTAATCATCAGGGAAATAAAAATCAAAACCACAATGAGATATCACCTCCCACTTGTCAGAATGGCTATTAGCAAAATACAACAAGTACTGGCAAGGATGAAGAGAAAAGGGAAGACTCGTGCACTGTTGGTGGGAATGTAAATTGGTGCAGCCACTATGGAAAACAGTTTGGAGGCTCCTCACAAAATTAAAAACAGAACTATCACATGATCCAACAATTAACATATGGATATTTTTCTGAAGAAAACAAAAACACTCATTCGAAAAGGTATATACACCCCTATGGTCACTGCAGCATAATTTACAATAGCCAAGATATGGAAGCAACCTAAATGCCCATGGATAAAGAAAATGTGGTGTATATATTTATGAAATGGAATATTGCTCAGCCATAAAAAGAATGAAATCTTGCCATTTGCAACAACATGGATGGACCTAGAGGGTATTATGCTAAGTGAAATCTAAAAACCAAAACAAACAAACATAACAAAACAGAAACAGAGTTATAGATAGAAAACAAACAGGTGGTTGTCAGAGGGGAGGTGGTGAAGGGAGGAAAGAAATAAGTGAGGGAGATTAAGAAGTCCAAACTTCCATTTGTAAAATAAATGAGTCACGGGTATTAAGTGTACAGTGTGGGGAATACGGTCAATAACTATGTAATATCTTTGCATAGTGACATATCGTAACTAGACTTACCGTGGTGTTTGAAACGTACAGAAATATCAAATCACTATTTTGTGCACAGGAACTAACATAATGTTGTAGATTAATTATACTTCAGAAACAAGATAGCAAACTCGTAGAAAGAGATCAGATTTGTGGTTAACAGAGGCAATGGGTGGGGGGAGGGAGTGGGAATTGGTTGAGGGCAGTCAAACTTCCAGTTATAAGGTAAACAACTCTTAGGGATGTAACGTACAACACGATAAATAAAACTAACACTGCTGTATATTATAGATGAAAGTGGTTAAGAGAGTAAATCCTAAGAGTGCTCATCACAAGGAAAATATTTTTTTCTATGTCTTTAATTTTGTATCTGTATGAGATGATAGATGTTCACTAAACTTACTGTGATAATCATTTCATGATGTATGTAAGTCAAATCATTATGCTGTACTCAAACAAACAGTGCTGTATGTCAATTAAATCAATAAAACTGGAAGAAAAATAAATAAACTAGAATTACAAAGAAAAAATGGTTAAGATGATAAATTTTGTTATGCATATATTATCACAATTAAAAATAAGAAAGAAAAAGAAAGAAAACACGAGAATCAAATACTTAGGAATGAATTTAGACAAGAAGGTATAACACTTGTACATTGGCAACTACAAGACCTTACTGGAAGAAATTAAAGACCTAAATAAATTGAAAAACATCCTGTGTTCATCGGCTGGAAGACAATGTTGTTAAGATGGCAATAAACCCCAAAGCAAGCTACATATTAAATGCAATTAACATAAAATTCCCAACAACCTTTTCAGCAGAAATGAAAAAAAGCTGATCCTAAAATTCATATGGAGACACAAGGGCCCTGATTGGCCAAAACAGTCTTTAAAAAGAACAAAGTTGGAAGACTCATACTTCTCAATTTTAAAACTTACAACAAAGCTCCAGTAACCAGATCAGTGCAGTAATGGCATACAGATCAGCATATAGATCAATGGAACAGAACTGAGAGCCTAGAAATAAACCCTCACATCTATGGTCAACTGATTTTTGACAAGGGTGCCAAGACCATTCAATGGAGAAAGAACAGTCTCAACAGCTGATTTTGGGACAATTCCATGTGGAAAGAGTGTTTGACCCCTACCTCATACCATATAAATAAATTAACTCAATATACATCCAAGATGCAAATGAAAGAACTAAAAGTATAAAATTCTTGAAAGAAAATATACGGACAAATCTTCATGACTTTGGATTTGGCAAATGGTTTCTTAAATATGACACCAAAAGCACAAGCAACAAAAGAAAAAATAGGTACACTGGGGCTTCATTGAAAGTAAACTGCTGTGCTTCAAAAAACAGTAGTGAGTGAAAACACAACCCAGAGAGTGGAAGCAAATATTTGCAAATTACACATCTGATAAGATTCCACAATCCAGAATATATAAAGAACTCTTACAACTCAAAAACAAAAAGGCCAAACAACTTAATTAAAAAGTGGGCAGGGACTTCCCTGGTGGCGCAGTGGTTAAGAATCCACCTGACAACGCAGGGTTCAAGCCCTGGTCCAGGAAGATCCCACATGCCACGGAGCAACTAAGCCCAGGCGCCACACTACTGAGCCTGCGCTCTAGAGCCCACGAGCCACCACTACTGAGCCAGCAAGCCACAACTACTGAAGCCCACGCACCTAGGGCTCGTGCTTTGCAACAAGAGACGCCACCGCAATGAGAAGCCCACACGCCACAACGAAGAGTAGCCCCCGCTCGCCACAACTAGAGAAAGCCTATGCACAGCAACGAAGACCAAATGCAGCCAAAAATTAATTAATTAATTAAATTTTTAAAATGGCCAACAAGCACATAAAAAGATACTTAACATCATTAGTCATTATGCAAAGGGAAAGGCAAAACAAACCACAATCAAAATGACAATGAGTGTGAGATACCACTTTGTACCTACTGGGATGGCAAAAAAAAAAAAAAAAAAAAAAAAGTAAGCAAAGAGTGTTGGTGAATGTGGAGAAATTGGAACCCTTAGAAATTGTTGCTGGGAATGTAAAATGGTGTGGCCACTGTGAAAAACAGTTTGATGGTTCCTAAATAAGCTTCAAATAAAACTACCAAATGACCCAGCATTTTCAACTCTTACGTGTATACCCAAAAGAACTGTATGTAGCTGTTCAAATAAAAACTTGTACACAGATGTTCATATCAGGTCTATTCACAATAGCCAAAAGGTAGAAACAACCTAAATGTTCATGAATGGATGAACACATAAATAAAATGTGTCTAAACATATAATGAAATATTATTCAGCCATAAAAAGCAATGAAGTACTGACAGATGCTGGGACATGGATAAATCTCAGAAAGATTATTCTAGAGTCAAAGAAGACTGACACGAAGGCCACATATGATATGATTCCAATTAAATGAAATAACCAGAATAGGCAAGGTCACAGAGACAAAAAGTAGATTAGTGATTGACAGGGGCTGGTAGGAAGGGGGAATAGAGAGTAACTGCTTAATGGGTATGAGGTTTCCACTAGGGTGATGAAAAAGCTCTGGAACTAGACAGTGGTGATAGTTGTAAGACACTGTGAATATACTCAGCGCCACTGAACTGCATACTTTAAAATGATAAAACTGTAAACTGTGTTATGTTTATGTATTTTAGTACACACACCAAAAAACCCTCTATCTGCATCCTTTCCCCCTACCTCCTCTATGGAACAAAAAGCCTCAATCTGTGTCTGTCCCAATTTTTGGCTTACTTTAAAAAAGAGTCTTATTGTACTATTTATATGTGTAATTACTGTCATTTAATACCTACCAAAAGCTCAATTGAGAAATAATATTTATGGTTAAATGTCTGAATGTTTTGTGCCTTCTTTCAGCTAAGCTAGTGGTCTCCAAATTGTTTTGATCATGGGGTCCCACTGATAAAATATTTTTGAGTACAAACTACTAAAGTAGATATTTATTTATAAATTATATATTATTGCTGTACTCATACACTGTAAAACATATACAAAAATATAAATTTTAAAAGGTTCATACTCCAATGAACCATTTTGCAAGTATCCCTATTTGGAGAGCACCTCTCCAAATCAATTTTATCTTGGGTTAAAGTAATGGTCTGCATTTACTGACCCCTTGAAATCTGCCTTTACGGAATTCCCTAAACTAAGGCCCTATTAGCCTTACATGATTGTTGTTACTGAGAATGTACTGTAAGGACGCCGTTGAGGATTTTGGTACACCACAACGCCTTCTTTATGAGGACAGACGAGAGAAATTTAAGAAGTCTCAGTACCAGAAATATCTGTAATGCTTTTGAAAATTTCGCTTGCTTTTATATTAGAGTTATGTAAGTGATCACAAAATTCTAGCAACACTAATTGCTAGAAAACATAAAGCAAAATTTGTGGCTCATTTTTAGCAACCACATCCACAAGGTATCAACTTGCCTTCCCGTCACTCTTAATTCTTCATGTATTTATTTTTCAAATCATGTTGTAGCTCACCCCTCCCTGGCTTCAGTCTAATTTTCCATCATTCCAATTCTTCATTTACTTAAAAAACAATCATATCATATTACTTATATATGTATGTGTCTGCGTGTGTGTGTGTGCGCGCTTAAAAGCATCTCAGAATTTCTTAAAAGACAGGGAGGAATGAATAAACAAAAACCAACAGGCAAGAAAACCAGGCAATATTGTTCAGAATGGAGGTCATTCTAAACTTGAAGCTCCCCTGTACCAAAGGTATAGACTTTGCAGATTTTGAAGCATTTAGCAGCAAAGCCTTTCATCCAAAGGGTAATTCGTAAGTGAGTGTTGATGAAAAGAATGACGACTCAAACAGCACTGTACTACACTTTCTCACTCTTTTCCAGCTGGTAAGAAATGTTATAGTGAGGAAAGGGCAATTGGCTATTTTTCACCTGTGTGCAAAGCTTAACTAAATAGTCCATGAAAAATGCAGTCACATTGCCAGATGGAATCTGTAGCCATGTACCTGGATGTGTTTGCTTCTGGTGTGCTCTGAAGTAATTTGGGGGTAACCTGTATTCAATGGTTTCTTGTTTTTCTCGCTCCGCTTCTCAAGGTATCTCCTCTGATGGTCGGTGATGCTGCTGTCTAGTTTAATTCGCCTGGGTGACAAACAAACTCTTTCATGGCCAAAAGCATGGATCAGTCAGTCGGGCAGTATCAATGGTGGAAATAGAGCTGCCCCTCTCATGCAGAGTCACTTCCTTATCTGTTTGGGTCAATATATCTGATTCCACAGAAGTGGTGATGGAAAGGATGTTGGCGGCAGTATCTGTGAGCAGCTCACTCTCCTCTGAGTGTCTAGAATCTGAAGAAGTGTTATTTATATAATGAAAACCTGGCTGTTTTCTCAGAATATATTTATCAAATTTAATCTGTTCAATTGTAATCTGATTGGCCCTCCCAGCTTGATGAGTAGAAAGAACCTTGTTTTTTTTTAAGATCGCCTGTGTTTTTACGGCATTTCTCCAGGCTTTTATACCGTTTCTTTTTCTGAAGCTTGTTGTTCTGCTGTTGCTGTCTACCACTCCATTCCTTAACATCTTGTTCCCCCTTGCTATCATGCTGTGTCCTTTCTGAGGGCTGGAGAGAATGTGTGATGGGACGCTGAAGAAGTTTAGCCAAACGATCAAGTCGCTCCACCAAGGAAAGTTCCTTCTTGGCACTGAACTCAGGAGGTTTCTGTTGCCTCTGTCGCTCCTGATACGTGTTCCAGAGTTCATTTAAACTCACAGTGTGCTGAGTTGTTAACTCTGGGGTGGCCTTATGATCCCTTTTTAGGTCATTAACTTGTTTGTCATATTTTGGAAAATCTCTAGCCTGACTTTTAGTAGTATGCTGTACTTCTTTGTTTTCCAAGCTTACATTGATACTGAGGCTCTCTATTCTGGTATAATCTGACTTTGTCTTTGCCACATGTTGATAAGAGGAAGGAAGACAAGTGTGTTCTCTTTGTTTGTCTGGATGATGCTGAAAGGAATCTTTCCAAGAATGCCTCATGAAAACTCTTCTTCTTAAGGATTCATGGCAAAAATCTTGATCACTTGGTAGGTGCACTGGATGATGAAAGTAAAACTTAGCTGACCTGAAGACAGAATGGGTGGTATTTTCAAATTCTGAATGACATCTGGACTCTGAAAAGGCGAAAAAAAAAAAAAAAGATTTTGAAGGACTTTCAAAATATTTGCATTCCCTTTAGAAATAGTATTCACATTTAATTCTTTAGATACAAAACAAAGACTGAAGGAAAGAATGGTCTATATAAAGATTCAGAAAATTCACTGCCTGGACAAAGGATTCATGCCTTGTGCCTAGTGGCCAGATTGGCATGGTAATAGTTTAAGAGACTCAGGATCAAAAGACCCAGATTCTGGGCTGGATTCTGCCACAGACTGGCTGTATGACCTTGAGGAGGGCATTTAGGTTCTTGGGATTGTAACAGCAGCTGCTATGTATTACTGCTTGCTATGTGTGGGCTATTATGATATATGCTCTATATCTGTTTCTTTCCCCTCTTATCAAACTGAGAGAGAGGTATTATTAATCTCATTTTCAGCTAAGAAACCTGAGACTTTATTTTTATCATCAGTAATTAAATGGATGGAATTTTTAAAACTCCAACTCTTTATATGTTTTAGAGCCTTGAAAAATTCTTTTTTTCTGAACCATCTTCACACCCCCTCCATTTTTTTTATTGTGGTAAAATACACCTAATATAATTTACCATCTTCCATCTTCACATTTTGACAGTCATTCTATATCAAAATAGGCATTTTAAGATGTAGAACATCTTAACAACTATAAACCATAATTGTAAACGTTAATTCAGTTTCCATACACATTTTTAGAGTTCTAAGTCATGGAAGAAACAGACATACATATGAAACACAGTATCACTTGTAACTATGGGATCCATTTTACCTTCTCTATAGATTATTGGTAATCAGAATTTTCACTAAATACTCTGGGAATCCCTAAGACAATTTCCCCAAAATATAGTGGGATACATGGAGTCTGCTTTTATATCTAAAGGATAAAAAGACTCTCAAACCTCCCAATGAACAAAAGTCCAGGACCAGGTGGCTTCACTGCTGAATTCTACCGGACATGTAAGGAAGAATTAATATGAAAGATTCTCAAACTCTTCCAATAAACAGAACAGGAGAGAACACTTCCAAACTTATTTTATAAGGCCCACATTACCCTGTTATCCAGACGTTACCTAGATACCCAGTGTAGATACACTACAAGAAAATTACAAGCCAATATCCCTGATGAACATAGATGCAAAAAGAAACCAAACAAAACATTAGCACACCAAATTCAATAATATATTAAAAGGATTATACACTATGATCAAGTGGGATTTATTCCAGGGATGCAAGGATGGTTCAACATCTTACAAATCAATCAATGTGGTACATGACACTAACCAAATAAAGGACAAAAATCATATAGTCAATAGATGTAGAAAAAGCATTTGAGAAAACTCAAAATCCATTCATGACAAAAACTCTCAACAAAGTAGGTCTACAGGAAACATAGCTCAACGACCATCTCTGACAACACCATAGCTAACATACTCAATGGTGAAAAATGGAAAGCATTTCCTCTAAGATCAGGAACAAGACAAGGATATCCACCGGCATCACGTTTATTGAACACAGTATTGGAAGTTCTAGCCAGAGCAATTAGGCAAGAAAAAGAAACAAAAGGCACCCAAATCAGAAGAGAAGCAAAATTGTCACTATGTGAAAATGACATGGTTTTAGATATAGAAAACCCTAAAGACGCCACCAAAGAAACTGTTACAACTAAAACATTCAGTAAAGTTGCAGTATACAAAATTATTTAACAGACAAAAATCTGTTGCATTTCTATACATTAATAATAAACTGCCAGAATAAGAAATTAAAACAATCCTGTTCATAATTGCATCAAAAGAATAAAATACCTAGGAATAAATTTAACCAAGAAGGTAAAAGACCTGTATACTGAAAACATTGATGAAAAAAGCTGAAAAAGACATGAACAAATGGGAAAATATTCTGTGCTCACAGATTGGAAGAATTAATATTGTTAAAATGTCCATACTACTCAAAACAATCTACAGATTCAATGCAATCCCTATCAAAATTCCAATGGCATTTTTCACAACAATTGAACAATCCTAAAATTTGTATGTAACCACAAAAGACTCCAAATAGCCAAAGCAATCTTAAAAACGTAGAAGAAAACTGTAGGCATCACACTTCCTGATTTCAAACTATATTACAAAGCTACAGTAATCAAAATGGTATAGTACTGACATAAAAACAGACATGTAGATCAATGGAAAAGAATAGAGAGACCAGAAATAAACTCACACATGTAAGGTCAATTACCTTATGACAAAGCAGCCAAGAATATACAATGGGGAAAGGATCGTCTCTTCAATAAGTGGTACTGGGAAAACTCGATAGCCACATGCAAAAGAATGAAACTGAAACGTTATCTTACACCATACACAAAAATCAATTCTAAATGGATTGAAGATTTAAATGTAAGGTCTGAAACCATAAAATTCCTAGAAGAAAACATAGGCAGTAAGAGCTTTGACACTGGTGTTAACAATACTTTTTTGAATTTGATGCCAAAAGCAAAGACAACAAAAGCAAAAGTAAATAGTAGGAGTACATCCAACTGAAAGGCTTTTGCACAGCAAAAGAAACCATCAGACTACTGAATGGAAGAAGATATTTGCAAATGACATATCTGACAAGGGGTTAACATCCAAAATAGACAAAGAATTCAACTCAAATAAAAACAAACAAACAAACAACCCAATTAAAAAATGGGCACAGGATCTTAATAGATATTTTTGTAAGGAAGACATACAAATGGCTAACAAATACAGGAAAAGATGCTCAGAACCAATAATCATCAGGGAAATGTAAACCAAAACCACAATGAGATATCACCTCACACCTGTTAGAACGGGTATCATCAAAAAGACAAGAAATAACAAGCATTAGTGAGGATATGGAGCTAAAGGTTCCTTTTTCTGTGCACTGTTAGTGAGAATGTAATTGGTGTTGCCACTATGGAAATCAGTATGGAGATTACCCAAAGCGTTAAAATGCAACTACCATACGATCCAGCAATTCTGCTTCTGGGTCTATACACAAAACAATTGAAAGCTTGGTCTTGGAGAGATATTCGTAGATCTGTGCTCACTGCAGCATTATTTAAAATAGCCAAGACATGGAAACCACCTAAGTGTCCACTGATGGATGAATAGATAAAGAAAATGTGGTGTGAGGGGTGGGAGGAATTGGGAGATTGGGACTGACATATATACACTATTGATACTATGTATAAAATAGATAACTGATGAGAACCTACTGTATATAGCACAGGGAATTCTACTCAATGCTCTGTGGTGACCTAAATGGGAAGGAAATCCAAAAAAGAGGGGCTATATATATACGTATAGCTGGTTCACTTTGCTGTACAGTAGAAACTAACACAACACTGTAAAGCAACTATACTCCAATAAAAATTAAAACAAAACAAAAGAAAAGAAAATGTGGTATAGAGGAAAGTGGGCAAGATGGCAGAGTAAAAAGACCTTGAGCTCACCTCCTCTCACAAGCACACCAAAATCACAACTATCCGCAGAGCAACCATTAAAAAAAAACACATACACAAAACACTGGAACCCACCAGAAAAGATCTCCTACACCAAAAGACATAAAGAAGGAACAGCAACAAAACCGGTAGTAGGGGGAGACTCACAATATAATCAAATTCCATAACCCCTATGTAGGCAACGAAAACTGGAGAGTAAATATATTCCAGAGGTTCTCCCAGGTTGGGGGTCTGGCATTGTTGAGATGAGCCCACAGAGCATTTGGCTTTGAAGGCCAGAAAGGCTTAATTGCAGGAGCCCCTCAGGACTGGGGAAAATAGAGATATCACCCTTAAAGGGTGCACATGAAATCTCATATACCCTGGGACACAGGGCCAAAGAAGTAATTTGATAGGAGCCTGGGCCAGACCTACCTGCTGGTCTTGGAGAGTCTCCTGGAGCGGCAGGGGTTGGGGGAGGGTGGCTGCGGCTCACCCTGGGGACATAGACACTGGTGGCAGACATATTGGGGAATACTGTTGGTGGATGACATATTGGCTCATTAGCTCCAAAACCCGGCCCCACCCAACAGCCTGCAGGCAACAGTGCTGGGACGCCTCAGGCCAAAGAACTAACTGGGTCAGGACACAGCTCCACCCATTAGCAGACAGGCTGCCTAAAGACAAAAAAGCTCACAGCTGCCTTTGGACTAGCCCCTAGACATGGCCCAGCCCACCAGAGGGCCAAGATCCAGCACCACCCACCAGTAGACAGGCACAGGACTCTCCCACCAGGAAGCCAGGCCACGCTTCTAGACCAGTCTCATTCACCAGGATGCAGGCACCAAAAGCAAGGAAACTATGATTCCTCAATGCAGAGCCTACCCTGGGACCAGCTGGGCCTTGGACTGGCCCACTAGCAGGCCAAGGAAACCTTCAGGACACTCCAGACCCTGTACCCAACTGTGTCAGGAACCGACACCACCCCCTCAACAATCTGAAATGAGCTCTGGGATCCCAGGACCCTGCAGCTGGACTCCAGGGACCAGCTCTGCCTGCCAGTAGACCAGCACTAACCCCATGATCTGGCTTCAACTACCAGTGGGTAGGCAATAACCCTAGGGTCTTCAGGACCCTGACTCCACCCACCAGTGAGCCAGCATTAGCCCCGGGGCCCCTAGCATTCTGCAACCAGCCACGTTGTGACCAGGCCCTGCTAAACAGCAGCCAGCAGCATCCACACAAGGCAGGACCTGGCAACCAACCAGACTAGGGGCCTACCAGACTGCCCACATAGTTAGCCCACCACAACAGAAGGCCCAAGTAGCCCTCTTAGGGTGAACCCCTAGAGCACACAGCTTGGGTAACGAGAGGGGAGTGCGCTGCTGAAATGCACAGGACGCCTCCTACAGAGGGCCACTTCTCCAAGGTTGAGAGATGTAACTTACCTACTACATACATAAAAATACAGATAGTAACTTATTGACAAAATGAGATGGCAGAGCAATATGTTTCAGATGAAGGAACAAGATAAAATCCCAGAAGAAGAACTAAGTCAAGTGGAAATAGGCAATCTACCCAAGAAATAGTTCAGAGTAATGATCATACAGATGATCAAAGAACTCAGGAGGAGAATGGATGCACAGAACGAGAAGTTATAAGTTTTAAGAAAAGAGTTAGAAAATATAAAGAACAACCAGAGATGAAGAATACAGTAACTGAAATGAAAAATACAGTGCAAGGAATCAAAGTAGACTAAAGGATTCAGAAGAATGGATCAGTGAGCTGGAAGACAGAGTAGTGGAAATCACTGCCACTGAACAGAAAAAAGATTTAAAAAAAAAAAGAAATGAGAACGGTTTAAAAGATCTCTGAGACAACATCAAGAGCACTAATATTCACACTACAGGGGTCCCAGAAGAAGAGAGAAAGAGCCCGGGAAAATATTTGAAGAGATAATAGCTGAAAACCTCCCTAACCTGGGAAAGGAAATAGTCATCCAAGTCCAGGAAGCGCAGAAAATCCCATACAGGATAACCCAAAGAGGAACACACCAAGACACGCTGTAATCAAAATGTCAAAAATTAAAGATACAGAGAATACTAAAAGCAGCAAGGGGAAAGCAACAAGTAACATACAAAGGAACTCCCATAAGACTGTCAGCTGACTTTTCAGCAGGCACTCTGCAGGTCGGAAGGGACTGGCATGATATATTTAAAGTGATGAAAGGGAAGAACCTACATCCAAGAATACTCTACTCAGCAAGGCTCTTGTTCAGATTTGACAGAGAAATCAAAAGCTGTATAGACAAGCAAAGGCTAAAAGAATTCAGCACCACTAAACCAGGTTTACAACAAATGTTAAAGCAACTTCTCCAGGTGCAAAAGAAAAGGCCACAACTAGATATAAGAAAATTATGGAACAAAAAAGCTCACCAGTAAACATACAGTAAAGGTAGGAAATCATTCACAAACAAAGCTAGCAGGAAGATTAAAAGACAAAAGTAGTAAAATCATCTGTATCCACGATAAGCAGTTAAGGGATACACAAAACAATTGGATGTAAAACATGACATAAAAAACAGTAATCATGAGGGGAGGAGAGTACACATGGAGGGTAATTTCAAATGCATTTGAAATTAAGACATCAGCAATTTAGAAGAATCACACATATATATACAGAGACTGCTATACAATAACCTCAAGGTAACCACAAGCCAAAAATCTGTAACAGATACACACATACACAAAAAAGGAATCTAAACATAACACTGAAGATAGTCATCAAATCACAAGAGAAGAGAACAAAAGAAGGGGGAAAAAAAGACCTACAGAAACAAATCCAAAACAATTAACAAAATGACAGTACGAACATACATATCGATAATTACCTGAAACGTAAACAGACTGAATGCTCCAACCAAAAGACACAAACTGGCTGAATGGATACAAGAACAAGACCCGTGTATTTGCTGCCTACAAGAGACTCACTACAGATCTAGAGACACATACAGACTAAAAGTGAGGGGATGGAAAAGGTAGTCCACACAAATGAAAATCGAAGGAAAGCCAGAGTAGCAATATTTATATTAGATGAAATCAACTTTAAAATAAAAACTGTCACAGGAGACAAGGACACTACAGAATGATCAAGGGATCAATCCAAGAAGAAGATATAACAACTGTAAATATATATGCACCCAACATAGGAGCACCTGAATACATAAGGCAAAATATTAATAGACATAAAAGGAGAAATCAACAGCAGCACAATAATAGTAAGGACTTTAACACCCGACTTACATCAATGGACAGATCATCCAGAGAGAAAATCAATAGGGAAACACAGGCCTTAAATAACACATTAGACCAAAGGGACTTAACTGATATTTATAGAGCATTCCACCCAAAAGCAGCAGAATACACATTCTTTTCAAGTGCACATGGAACATTCTCCAGGATAGATCACATGTTAGGCCACAAAACAAGCCTTGGTAAATTTAAGAAAACTGAAATCATATCAAGCTTCTTTTCCAACCACAAGTCTATGGAACTAGAAATCACCTACAAGAAAAAAAAACTGCAAAAAGCACAGACACGTGGAGGCTAAACAATATGCTACTAAACAACCAATGGATCACTGAAGAAATCAAAGAGGAAATCAAAAACTACCTAGAGACAAATGAAAACGAAAGCACGATGATCCAAGACCTATGGGACGCAGAAAAAGCAGTTCTAAGAGGGAAGTTTATAGTGATACAGGCTTACCTCAGGAAACAAGAAAAATCTCAAATTAACAACCTAAACTTACATCTAAAGCAAGTAGAGAAAGAAGAATAAATAAAAACCAAAGTTAGTAGAAGGAAAGAAATCATAAATATCAGAGCAGAAATAAATGAAATAGAGACTAAAAAAACAATAGGAAAGATCAATGAAACTAAAAGCTGGCTCTTTGAAAATATAAACAAAATTGATAAACCTTTAGGAAGACTCATCAAGAAAAAAAGGGAGAGGGCCCCAATCAATAAAATCAGAAATGAAAAAGGAGAAGTTACAACCGACACCACAGAAATACTAAGGATCATAAGAGACTACTATGAGCAACTACATGCCAATAAAATGGACAGCCTAGAAGGAACTGATGAATTCTTAGAAAGGTACAACCTCCCAAGACTGAATCAGGAAGACACAGAAAATATGAACAGACCAATTACCAGAACTGAAATTGAATCAGCAATTTAAAAATTCCCAACAAAGAAAAGTCCAGGACCAAATGGCTTCACAGGTGAATTCTACCAAACATTGAGAAGAGTTAACACCCATCCTTCTGAAACCCTTCCAAAAGTTTGCAGAGGAAAGAAAACTTCTGAACTCATTCTAGGAGGCCACCATCACTCTGATTCCAAAACCAGACAAAGATATTACACAAAAGAAAACTACAGACCAATACCACTGATGAACATAGATGCAAAAATCCTCAACAAAATACTAGCAAACCGAATCCACTAATAAATTAAAAGGATCATACACCATGATCACGTGGGATTCATCCCAGGGATGCAAGGATTTTTCAATATCTGCAAATCAATCAGTGTGATACACCGCATTAACAAACTGAAGAATAAAAACCATACGATCAGGCTTCCCTGGTGGCACCATGGTTAAGAATCCACCTGCCATTGCAGGGGACATGGATTCGAGCCCTGGTCCCGGAAGATCCCACATGCCGTGAAGCAACTAAGCCCATGTGCCACAACTGCTGAGCCTGTGCTCTAGAGCCTGTGAGCCACAACTACTGAGCCCGCGTGCTACAACTACTGAAGCCTGTGCGCCTAGAGCCTGTGCCCCGCAACAAAGAGAAGCCACCGCAATGAGAAGCCCGCACACCGCAACAAAGAGTAGCCCCCGCTCGTTGCAACTAGAGAAAGCCCGCACACAGTAATGAAGACCCAACACAGCCAAAAATAAATAAATAAAATAAATTTATTAAAAAAAAAAAACATATGATCATCTCAATAGATGCAGAAAAAGCTTTTGACAAATTTCAACACACGTTTATGATAAAAACTCTCTAGAAAGTGGGCACAGAGAGAACATACCTCAACACAATAAAGGCCATATATGACAAACCCACAGCTAACATTATACTCAATGGTGAAAAGCTGAAAGCATTTCGCCTAAGATCAGGAACAAGACAAGGATGTCCACTCTCGCCACTTTTTTTTAACATAGTTTTGAAGGTCCTAGTCACAGCAAGCAGAGAAGAAAAAGAAATAAAACGAATCCAAATTGGAAAAGAAGAAGTAAAACTGTCAGTTTTTACAGATGACATGATACTATAAAATCCTAAAGCTGCTACCAGAAAACTACTAGAGCTCATCAGTGAATTCGCTAAAGTTTCAGCATATGAAATTAATACACAGAAATCTGCTGCATTTCTACATACTAACAACGAAAGCTAAGAAAGACAAATTAAGCAAACAATCCCATTCACCATTTAGAACTAATAAACGAGTTCAGCATCGTTGCAGGATAAAAGTTAAATATTAAAAAAATCAATTGTATTATGATATACTTGCAATTAACAAACTGAAAATGAAATTAAGAAAACCATTCTGGGGGAATTCTCTGGCAGTCCAGTGGTTAGGACTCTGCAATTCCACTGCAAGAGGGCATAAGTTAGATCCCTGGTTGGGGAACTAAGATCCCTCAAGTCAAGCAGCACAGCCAAAAACAAAAAGAAAAGCAAAAGGAAACCATTCTGTTCACAACAGCCTCAAAAAAATTAAAATATTAATGTAAATTTAACATAAGAAGAGAAAAACTTCTACTCTGAAAGCTACAAAAAATGACTGCAAGAAATTAAAGAATATCTAAATAAATATCTAAATCAATAAATATCTATCTAAATCAAACATCCCAAGTCCACGGACTTACTGTTAAGAAAGCAATTCTCACCAAAGTGATCACAGATTCAACACAATCCCTATCAGAATCCTAGCTGATTTCTTAGTAGAAATTTTGCAAGCATATGGAATTGTCAAGGACCCAGAATAGCCAAGACAATCATGAAAAATAAGGTAATGTTGGAGGACTCATACTTCCCAATTTTAACTCACAGAATGGGAGAATATATCAAAATCAAAATTTTGATAAGAATGTGTATCTAGAATACATAGAACTCTTAAAACTCAGTAAAAAAGAGAAATAGCCCAAATAAAAACCAGGCCAGGATCTGAATACGCATTTCTCCAAGGATAACACACAACTGGCCAATAAGCACACAGAAAGATGTTCAACATCATAATCATGAGGCAAATGCAAATCAAAAGCAAAATGAGATACAAATTCACATCCACTAGAATAGATCCAATGACAAAGTCAGATAATAAGTGTTGGTGAGTTTGTAGAGAAATTGAAATCCTCATACATTGCTACTGGGAATGTAAAATGGTGCAGCCACTTTGGCAAACAGTCTGACAACTCCTCAGATGATGAAATATAGTTATCACATGATCTAGGAATTCCATTCCTGGGTACATACCCAAGACAAATGAAAACATACTGTCCATATAAAAACCTGTACCTGAATAGAAAAGCATTTATATTTTATAAATATAAAATCATTATTTTATAAAAGCATTATTCATAGTAGCCAAAAGGTGGAAACAACCAAATGTCCATCAACAAACAGATAAACAAACTGTGATACATACATACGATGAAATATTATTGAGCCATTAGAAGGAATAAAATAATGATACAAGCCCTAACTTGGATGAACCCAAAAACATCATGCTGAGTTAAAAGAAGCCAGTCACAAAAGTCCACACATTAAATGATTCCATTTAATTTGTATTAAGGTCTAGAATAGGAAAATTTATAATAGAGACAAAGTAGATCAGTGGTTGACTTAGGGCTTGGGGGGAGGTGGGTGATGAGGAAATAGAGGGGTGATAGCTAAGGGGTATAGGGTTTCTTTCTGAGGTGATACAAATGTTCTAAAGTCAACTGTGTTGATGGTTGCACATATCTGTGAATAGGGTAAAAATCATTAAATGGTACACTTTAAGTGGGAGAATTATATATGTGCATTACATATTAAAAAAGCTGTTTGAAAAAAAAATGTTCTATGAGCATTTGAAAGGTTGTTTTTTAAAAGCATACAAACATTTATACACATCAACCTCATTATTTCCAGATGTTTCTCTAACTCTGCTTTTTTTGTTGTTTTTAATTTCATTTCTATGGTCTGTCATGGGCTAAGTATGTGTGTTCAAGCTCTCTAGTGTTCTGTATTATCCATTTCTCCTTGAGGGTCCTCTAGGGCAGCGGTCCCCAACCTTTTTGCCACCAGGGACCGGTGTCATGGAAGACAATTTTTCCACAGACGGGGGTGGGGGGTGGGGGATGGTTCAGGCGGTAACGTGAGGAATGGGGAGCGATAGGGAGCTGCAGATGAAGTTTCTCTCGCTCGCCCGCCCGCCGCTCACCTCCTCTGTGCGGCCTGGGCTAGAGTATGCTTCTGCAGGTTATAGTTCCATCTTTCTGTTCCAAGCTATGTCTCCTAGACTACCCACTGCAGAGTTGCAATGTTGTTTTTTCATCTTACACATTCTTTTTTGTGTGTGATAAACACAGAAGATTCAATTTACCATCTTAACCAATTTTTAAGCATACAGTTCAGCAGTGTTAAGTATGTTCACACTGTTGCACAACAGATCTCTAGAACATCTTCATCTTGCAACACTGAAACTCTATACCCAATAAACATGAACTCCCCCTCCTTTCTCTCCCCAGCCGTTGGCAGCCACTTTTCTACTTTGTTTCTATGATTTTCACTATTTCAGATACTTCATGTAGGTGGAATATACAGTGCTTATCTTTTTGTGACTGGCTTATTTCACTCAGCACAAGGTCCTGGAGATTCACCTATGTTATAGCATGTGACAGGATTTTCTTCTTTTAAGGCTGCATAACATTCTATTGTATATATATCACATTATATTTATCCATTCATCTGCTGATGGACGTGTCTTGATTATTGTGAGTAATGCTGCAATGAACATGGGTGTGCAGATATCTCTGAGATCCTGCTTTGAATTCCTTTGGATATACACCCAGAAGTGGGATTGCTGTATCATATCGTCATTCTCTTTTTAATTTTTTAGGAACCTCCATACTGTTTTCCGTAATGGCTGTGCCATTTTATATTTCCACCAGCAGTGCACAAGGGATCCAATTTCTCTGCATCCTTGCCAACAATTGTTATTTTCTGTTCTTTTGATACTACCCATCCTAATAGGTGTGCAGTAGTATCTCATTGTGGTTTTGATTTGCATTTCTTTGATGATTAGTGATATTAAGCATCTTTTCATATACTTGTTGGCCATTCATATATACTCCCTGGAGAATTGTCTATTCGAGCCCTTTACCCATTTCTAAATTGGGTTTCTTTGTTGTTGACTTTTAGAAGTTCCATATATAATCTGGATATTGATCACTTATCATGATTTGCAAATATTTTCTCCTATTCCATAGGTTGTCTTTTAACTCTGTTGATTGTGTCCTTTGAAGCAGAGTTTTAAATTCTGATATAGTATAATTTATTTATTTTTGCTTTTGTTGCCTATACTGTTGGTGTCATATCCACGAAATCATTGCCAAATCCAATGTCGTGAAGCTTTCCCCCCATGTTTTCTTCTAAGAGTTTTATAATTTTAGCTCTTCTGTTTGGATCTTTGATCCATTTTGAGTTAATTTTGTATATGGTAAAAGGTAATGGTCCAAATTAATTCTTCTGCATGTGGATATCCAGTTTTCCAACACCATTTGTTGAAGAGACTATTCTTTTCCCACTGTGTAGTCTCGGTGGCCTTATGGAAAATCATCCATCTAATACATTCTTAGAAGCAGCTGTTAGCAGCTGCACGAGGACTATTTTCAAAATACAGTATCGCTAGATTAGCTTCTTGACTCCTTTCTTTTCTTTTCTTTTTTTTTCACACACACACACTGTATTTTATTTTTACAAGAGATAAATAGACTGACACCAAGCATTGTACATGGATGACCACAACAAAAGCAACAATGATTGCAATTACCAAACATGAAACACACTCATACTATGTCACAGTATTGACATTCAGTCCAGTAATCCTCCACTGTAACAGCTCCTTTACTTTGCAGTGAAAATTGATTTGTATATTCTTTGCCTCTGAGTCCTTGTGGGATTTTTTTTTTTTAATTCAGACAGAAAGTCACAAAAATTATACTCATCCTCATCAGTTCACTCAGTCCCATGTAATTAATCTTTTTTTCCATCTTGATCTTTTGTTAGCACTTTTATGAGTTCATCAGTTTTTCATTAGAGTTCTGAAAATGCTTATTCATTCAGTTCAGCAGTACAGTCAGTTACCAGAAACCTGTACTTGTCAGAGTCTTTTCCATGAATTTCTTGAAGATGAAACCCTTTTACAGGAACATATTTGCAAAAGCATCAGAGTACACCCAGAACTGTCTGTAAATGACAAAAGACTTAAAAATGACCGCAGTTAAAGATTTGATGAAAGTTCATAATAATGCAGTTGACAAGAAAATGAGTTATTTCTGAGATATACATTTTAAAGTAATAACTAGGATTATTACTTATAACATTATACCAGAACATATAAGATGTTTAGAAATTTCATGTAATGTCTGAAACATTTATATTAACATATTTCCATACAAATAACCCAATGAAAGTTTAGTATTAGTTGTTTTGTTTGTTTCTTTGTTTTATACTGCAGGTTCTTATTAGGCATCAATTTTATACACATCAGTGTATACATGTCAATCCCAATCGCCCAATTCAGCACACCACCATCCCCACCCCACCGCAGTTTTCCCCCCTTGGTGTCCATATGTCCATTCTTGACATCTGTGTCTCAACTTCTGCCCTTCAAACCGGCTCATCTGTACCATTTTTCTAGGTTCCACATACATGCATTAATATACGATATTTGTTTTTCTCTTTCTGACTTACTTCACTCTGTATGACAGTCTCTAGATCCATCCACTTCTCAACAAATGACTCAATTTCGTTCCTTTTTATGGCTGAGTAATATTCCATTGTATATATGTACCACAACTTCTTTATCCATTCGTCTGTTGATGGGCATTTAGGTTTCTTCCATGACCTGGCTATTGTAAATAGTGCTGCAATGAATATTCGGGTGCATGTGTCTTTTTGAATTACGGTTTTCTCTGGGTATATGCCCAGGAGTGGGATTGCTGGGTCGTATGGTAATTCTATTTTTAGTTTTTTAAGGAACCTCCATATTGTTCTCCATAATGGCTGTATCAATTTACATTCCCACCAACAGTGCAAGAGGGTTCCCTTTTCTCCACACCCTCGCCAGCATTTGTTGTTTGTAGATTTTCTGATGATGCCCATTCTAACAGGAGTGAGGTGATACCTCATTGTAGTTTTGATTTGCATTTCTCTAATAATTAGTGATGTTGAGCATCTTTTCATGTGCTTCGTGGCTGTCTGTATGTCTTCTTTGGAGAAATGTCTATTTAGGTCTTCTGCCCATTTATGGATTGGGGTGTTTGTTTCTTTAATATTGAGCTGAATGAGCTGTTTATATATTTTGGAGATTAATCCTTTGTCCATTGATTCGTTTGCAAATATTTTCTCCCATTCTGAGGGCTGTCTTTTCGTCTTGTTTATGGATTCCTTTGCTGTGCAAAAGCTTTGAAGTTTCATTAGGTCCCATTTGTTTATTTTTGTTTTTATTTCCATTACTCTAGGAGGTGGATCAAAAAAGATCTTGCTGTGATTTATGTCAAAGAGTGTTCTTCCTATGTTTTCCTCTAAGAGTTTTATAGTGTCCGGTCTTATATTTAGGTCTCTAATCCATTTTGAGTTTATTTTTGTGTATGGTGTTAGGGAGTATTCTAATTTCATTCTTTTACATGTAGCTGTCCAGTTTTCCCAGCACCACTTATTGAAGAGACTGTCTTTTCCCCATTGTATATCTTTGCCTCCTTTGTCATAGATTAGTTGACCATAAGTGCTTGGGTTAATCTCTGGGCTTTCTATCTTGTTCCATTGATCTATGTTTCTGTTTTTGTGCCAGTACCATATTGTCTTGATTACTGTAGCTTTGTAGTATAGTCTGAAGTCAGGGAGTCTGATTCCTCCAGCTCCATTTTTTTCCCTCAAGACTGCTTTGGCTATTCGGGGTCTTTTGTGTCTCCATACAAATTTTAAGATGATTTGTTCTAGCTCCGTAAAAAAGGCCATTGGTAATTTGATAGGGATTGCATTGAATCTGTAGATTGCTTTGGGTAGTATACTCATTTTCACAATGTTGATTCTTCCAATCCAAGAACATGGTATATCTCTCCATCTGTTGGTGTCATCTTTAATTTCTTTCATCAGTGTCTTATAGTTTTCTGCATACAGGTCTTTTGTCTCCCTAGGTAGGTTTATTCCTAGGTATTTTATTCTTTTTGTTGCAATGGTAAATGGGAGTGTTTCCATAATTTCTCTTTCAGATTTTTCATTAGTGTATAGGAATGCAAGAGATTTCTGTGCATTAATTTTGTATCCTGCAACTTTACCATATTCATTAATTAGCTCTAGCAGTTTTCTGGTGGCAGTTTTAGGATTCTCTATGTATAGTATCATGTCATCCGCAAACAGTGACAGTTTTACTTCCTCTTTTCCAATTTGTATTCCTTTTATTTCTTTTTCTTCTCTGATTGCCGTGGCTAGGACTTCCAGAACTATGTTGAATAATAGTGGTGAGAGTGGACATCCTTGTCTCGTTCCTGATCTTAGAGGAAATGCTTTCAGTTTTTCACCATTGAGAATGATGTTTGCTGTGGGTTTGTCATATATGGCCTTTATTATGTTGAGGTAGGTTCCCTCTATGCCCACTTTCTGGAGAGTTTTTATCATAAATGGGTGTTGAATTTTGTCAAAAGCTTTTTCTGCATCTATTGAGATGATCATATGGTTTTTATTCTTCAATTTGTTAATATGGTGTATCACATTGATTGATTTGCGTATATTGAAGAATCCTTGCATCCCTGGGAGAAATCCCACTTGATCGTGGTGTATGATCCTTTTAATGTGTTGTTGGATTCTGTTTGCTAGTATTTTGTTGAGGATTTTTGCATCTGTATTCATCAGTGATATTGGTCTGTAATTTTCTTTTTTTGTAGTGTCTTTTTCTGGTTTTGGTATCAGGGTGATGGTGGCCTCATAGAATGGGTTTGGGAGTGTTCCTTCCTCTGCAATTTTTTGGAAGAGTCTGAGAAGGATAGGTGTTAGCTCTTCTCTAAATGTTTGATCGAATTCACCTGTGAAGCCATCTGGTCCTGGACTTTTGTTTGTTGGAAGATTTTTAATCACAGTTTCAATTTCATTACTTGTGATTGGTCTGTTCATATTTTCTGTTTCTTCCTGGCTCAGTCTTGGAAGGTTATACCTTTCTAAAAATTTTTCCATTTCTTCCAGGTTGTCCATTTTATTGGCATAAAGTTGCTTGTAGTAGTCTCTTAGGATGCTTTGTATTTCTGCAGTGTCTGTTGTAACTTCTCCTTTTTCATTTCTGATTTCATTGATTTGAGTCCTCTCCCTCTTTTTCTTGATGAGTCTGGCTAATGGCTTATCAATTTTGTTTATCTTCTCAAAGAACCAACTTTTAGTTTTATTGATCTTTGCTATTGTTTTCTTTGTTTCTATTTCATTTATTTCTGCTCTGATCTTTATGATTTCTTTCCTTCTGTAACTTTGGGTTTTGTTTGTTCTTCTTTCTCTAGTTTCTTTAGGTGTAAGGTTAGATTGTTTACTTGAGATTTTTCTTGTTTCTTTAAGTAGGCTTGTATAGCTATAAACTTCCCTCTTAGAACTGCTTTTGCTGCATCCCATAGGTTTTGGGTCGTCGTGTTTTCATTGTCATTTGTCTCTAGGTATTTTTTGATTTCCTCTTTGATTTCTTCAGTGATCTCTTGGTTATTTAGTAACGTATTGTTTAGCCTCCATGTGTTTGTCTTTTTTACGTTTTTTTCCCTGTAATTCATTTCTAATCTCATAGCGTTGTGGTCAGAAAAGATGCTTGATATGATTTCAATTTTCTTAAATTTACTGAGGCTTGATTTGTGACCCAAAATGTGATCTATCCTGGAGAATGTTCCGTGCGCACTTGAGAAGAACGTGTCATCTGCTGTTTTTGGATGGAATGTCCTATATATATCAATTAAATCTATCTGGTCTATTGTGTCATTTAAAGCTTCTGTTTCCTTATTTATTTTCATTTTGGATGATCTGTCCATTGGTGTAAGTGAGGTGTTAAAGTCCCCCACTATGATTGTGTTACTGTCAATTTCCTCTTTTATAGCTGTTAGCAGTTGCCTTATGTATTGCGGTGCTCCTATGTTGGGTGCATATATAATTATAATTGTTATATCTTCTTCTTGGATTGATCCCTTGATCATTATGTAGTGTCCTTCCTTGTCTCTTGTAACATTCTTTATTTTAAAGTCTATTTTATCTGATATGAGTATAGCTACTCCAGCTTTCTTTTGATTTCCATTTTCATGGAATATCTTCTTCCATCCCCTCACTTTCAGTCTGTATGTGTCCCTAGGTCTAAAGTGGGTCTCTTGTAGACAGCATATATATGGGTCTTGTTTTTGTATCCATTCAGCCAGTCTATGTCTTTTGGTTGGGGCATTTAATCCATTCACGTTTAAGGTAATTATCGATATGTATGTTCCTATGACCATTTTCTTAATTGTTTTGGGTTTGTTTTTGTAGGTCCTTTTCTTCTCTTGTGTTTCCCACTTAGAGAAGTTCCTTTAGCATTTGTTGTAGAGCTGGTTTGGTGGTGCTGAATTCTCTTAGCTTTTGCTTGTCTTTTACAGATCTTTTTGATTTCTCCATCAAATCTAAATGAGATCCTTGCCGGGTAGAGTAATCTTGGTTGTAGGTTCTTCCCTTTCATCACTTTCAGTATACCATGCCACCCCCTTCTGGCTTGCAGAGTTTCTGCTGAGAAATCAGCTGTTAACCTTATGGGAGTTCCCTTGTATGTTATTTGTCGTTTTTCCCTTGCTGCTGTCAATAATTTTTCTTTGTCTTTAATTTTTGCCACTTTGATTACTATGTGTCTCGGTGTGTTTCTCCTTGGGTTTATCCTGTATGGGACTCTCTGCGCTTCCTGGACTTGGGTGGCTATTTCCTTTCCCATGTTAGGGAAGTTTTCGACTATAATCTCTTCAAATATTTTCTCTGGTCCTTTCTCTCTCTCTCTTCTCCTTCTGGGACCCCTATAATGCGAATGTTGTTGCGTTTAATGTTGTCCCAGAGGTCTCTTAGGCTGTCTTCCTTTCTTTTCATTCTTTTTTCTTTATTCTGCTCTGCAGCAATGAATTCCACCATTCTGTCTTCCAGGTCACTTATCCGTTCTTCTGCCTCAGTTATTCTGCTATTGATTCCTTCTAGTGTAGTTTTCATTTCAGTTATTGTCTTGGTCATCTCTGTTTGTTCTTTAATTCTTCTAGGTCTTTGTTAATCATTTCTTGCATCTTCTCGATCTTTGCCTCCATTCTTATTCCGAGGTCCTGGATCATCTTCACTATCATTATTCTGAATTCTTTTTCTGGAAGGTTGCCTATCTCCACTTCATTTAGTTGTTTTTCTGGGGGTTTTTTCTTGTTCCTCATCTGGTTATTCAGCTACTACTGCCTTTTCATCTTGTCTATCTTTCTGTAACTGTGGTTT